>NC_063439.1:11793034-12093034 GCF_020379485.1 Brassica napus
ACTTGATCCGACATCATATAGAACTGAATCTGTGATCAAGCTACAACAATATCAGCTAAGTGAAATGAACAAGAATCTATAAACGTCAATGGCAGTGTGAAGAGAAGACAACCCCTTTTACCTAGACGATCAACAAGGGCCACAACCAGACCTACATACCTCGACGATTACATTCTTCTTGCTGAAATAGAAGGAGAGCGACTATTGTTGATTATTAATGATGAGCCTTGGGATTACAATGAAAGCTAAGAAGATGAAAGTTTGGGTTGATGCCTGCAAGGATGAGATCTCCTCAATAGAGAAAAACAATACTTGGGATCTTGTTGAGCTACCGGATGGTATAAAACCAATAGGATTAAAATGGGTCTTCAAGATCAAACGCAACGCTGACGGTACTATCAGCAAATACAAGGCACATTGGTAGCAAAAGGATATGTTCAACGACATGGAGTAGACTACGACGAAGTATTTGCCCCGGTGGCTTGATTATTGCGCTCGCTGCCTCACATTGATGGGAGATACATCATCTCGACGTCAAGACCGCGTTTCTCCACGGAGAGCTGAAGGAGGAAGTCACACAAGGACATGTAGGGGTTTTGGTTGTGGATGCAATGTTGGGTAAGGACACAAATGTGTGGATACGTATTGTTGGATACATGAATTGTGGTTGGGTTATATTTTGAGGATTTGGTGGATACTTAGTCGTGAATACGCAATTTCCATGTCTATGTCATCACTGACCACAACCATCATTGTCCACATCTCTCTGTGTCTCCATATAATGTTACAATTTTTTAATTTTTATCCACAATTATACAACATGTACGCACTCCCCTATCTGTGCTTTCTTATCTACACTTCCCCAAATCATAAACCCCAATCCACATAACCCATATCCACACATCTATTGACCACCTTTGATTTCTATACGCTTTTCTTGCACTGTTAGAATCAAAATCTAGAAAACCAAAAACAAACTAAGAAAAACATTTGAAAGATTCACACACTTTCCTAAATAGCTTTAAGTTCGTTGAAGAAAAAGAAAAGAAAAAGTTAGTATTACTTTTTTTTTTTTAAACTCAAATCTTGATGAGTCACTATCAACAATTTAAGTTTTTTGTACCGTCATTTTCTCATCCATTGGATATGGTTTATTAGCATCTCATCCAAGGGCTTAAAATAGACTCACTAACCGATAAACCTACTTTCTCAAACAAATAAGTGACTATTTAGTTTTTTTTTCTTTCATTCTAAACGAAACATCTTTGCTTGTTTCTCCAACAAAGGACTTTTTCGTCCACAACAGTGGCATCGGTACACAAAAAGTGTGTCAAATACTGAATGTGTCTTTATAGGTAAACAAAAGATAGAATTTGTCTTTATGTGTAACTCTCTCATATTTTACACTAAAGTAAAATAACTTTTTATAGAGTAACTTTTGTTCCAATGGTTTTAAATATAGAAGAATGCCATATTTTTATTCTATATAGAGTGGAAAAGTGATATTCTTCTATATTTCACTCTATAATGGAGTAATTCTATTATAGAGTAACACCATTAGAACAAAAGTTACTCTACAATAGAGTCACTTTACTTTATTGTAATTTATAGAAGAAAAAGTAGAGTTCCAATTGGAGATGCCTTAAGTACAAGCGATCAAATTCGACCAAAAGTGTTGTGTTGAGTTGTAATGTTCTGAGTGGTTTCTGGTGAGTTTCTTTTTGGTGTAAGTTGGTGAGTTTCTTTGTTCAATTGTTGTGTTGTATTTGTTTTTAATCACTTTCTTTAGTTTTAGGGTCCAAATAAGATTACACAAAGTGGCTCAAATTTGTTTGTAATATATAGTAGTTTGATTTTTTTTTATGAACGTTATATCCAGGAAACGCACAAATTTTACTGTCATTTTTGGCCAAACAAACAAATACATAGCCAAGTATTTGGGATCCCACAAATTTAACCATTTTTAATGTTTAAGGCCATCTCCAATGGCACATAAAAATCATCTTTATATTTTACTCTAAAATAGTGTAATTCTATTATAAAGTTGAATTTGCTCCAATGGTTTACTATATAATATAGTTACTCTATAATAGAGTGAAATATAGAGTAATGCTGCTTTTTTTATTCCAAATATAGAGTAAAAGAAGAACATTTCTGTATATTTTACTTTATTATAGAGTAGCTCTATTATACAGTAAACCATTGGAGCAAATTCAAATTCTGTTATTGAGTTATTTATTTTAGAGTGAAATGTAGAGAAATTTTTTGTGTACCATTGGAGATGATCTAAATATCAAGTAAAATTTATTGTTTGCCGCGTAGTACATACGTGCTCATGATTTCACATATGTATAATATGTTCGACGTTTGGATTTCTAAACCTTTTTAAATCAGATTATTTGGTTATGGAAAAACAGAAAGTTAGGTCTACAAATAGTCATCATCATTATTGGCTCTGATTTTTGCTCTGAAGAAGTAGCCTACTACGTGCACACACAAAAAAAAGAAGTAGGCTACTACTGTGGAACTGGGGAAAGTAACGAATTTCTAATAATAGATATATATTCAAATACACGAGATCAAACTAGTGCTATAATTTTCCTCTCATTTTCTTTATGATGTCACTCCAACAAAAGAAATACCAGCAACGCAAACAGCTATTATTTCAAATACTACCTTGCGCTAGGCAAATCCGTTGTGTCGTAGCTAATACTCACTTTAGGGGAACTTTGAGAATCCATGTCCTGACCGTTACCTTTCATCGACATTTCACAAGTAAGACACTCTTTCAGCTCAATGACAACTTGGAACATGTTTGGTCGTTTTTTCTGAAGAAGGGTTTGCACATAACATAGCCAATTCAAGAACTCTCCACGCAGAATGAGAGTTGTAGTCTCCATGTAGGTTAGGATCCATGATTCCAGCAATATCTCCTCTATTAAGCATAAATGCTGTCCATTCAGCAATGTGTGACTTTTCGCGAGTTTGGTCAACCACGTCTTGGTTTGTGATTATCTCCAATAGTACAACCCCAAAACTATAAACATCGCTCAATTCTGCCAATCGACCTGTTCTGTAACATCTAGCAAGACAAAAACACAGAGTAAGACACATGTGTATTCATTTAAACGATGAAGATGAACACTATCACAAACTTTACATTTGTGGACATTATTATTTTAGATTTGTTTTGTCACATCATGGTTGTACATCTATAAAAAGTCATTCTGAAGGTGTAGTAATAATGCTTACTCAGGATCAAGATATCCAGGAGTACCAGCAACGACTGTCGAAACATGATATTCACCTCCAAGTTGAAAAGACCTTGAAAGTCCAAAGTCTGCAAGTTTGGCAGTGAATCCCTCGCCCAACAATATATTTGTACTTTTGACATCTCTGTGTACCATTGGTGGCCGACATCCAATGTGTAAGTATTCTAGTCCTGTAAACATTTGAAACTTCTCCTTTGACTTATTTTTGATTCTAGAAATAGTAATTACAAAATATAAATAATTTTTAGTAAATATATTCAAATATTCTAGACTTTCAAAGTGTCAACATGGTCGACACTATATCAAATTGGAATATAGTATTTCAATGTAAAAGAGAACAAATTGATCATTACTTTTAAGTAAAAAATAAGACATGTGTACTATTTATTTCAAATCATTTATGTCAATTGTTAACATGAAACGAATGTAATTAAAATGACAAGTGAATGACATTATTATGAGATAGCTCGAACCTAGTGCGGCGTCGATGGCTATTTGTAGTCGAGTACTCCACTTCAGAACAGAACTATCGTGTTTTCCTATAACAGATTGTCAAATCAGCTAACATGTTATTTTCCGTATATTTTTAGCAAAGAAAATGCTTATGTCATTTTTATATTATAACTTTTCACCTGATAAATGATGCTTTAAGTCTCCGTTGGACATGTATTCATATATGAGAGCTAAATGACCTCGTTCGTCGCAGTATCCGACAAGGCTTACCAAGTTTATGTGGTGAACTCTCAACAAAAGCTCGACCTATAGAACAAAGAAAAAAAATACATTTAATGCATTGGTTTAATATATACAGAACTAAGACAATCTCTTACCTCTGCCTTGAACTCTTTATAGCCTTGTGTTGATGATTGGGAGAGTAGTTTGACAGCTACTTGTTGTGAACCATTTATATCACCATGATAAACAACACCAAACCCTCCTTCACCAAGCGGTCTTGCCAAATTTTTTGTTATTTTCATCACCTCTGAATAAGTAAATTTTCTCCTTTTCATCTCGATCGATATTTCCGATATATTAGTAGATGTAACATCCTCACCCAGCTTAATTGAAGATAGTGGTAGAGCTGTAGAGACCAACATTTAGTACAATAGTATTATATATATATATATATATATATATATATATATATATATATATTATGATATATGAGTTTTAGCGAATACCTTTTGAACTTGATGATTTTTTTCTCTTAAACGCAAACTGAGAACTAGAAGCACTATAATGACCATGACAGTAGCCGAAGAAACAAATGCAACAGTTTTTACTGGAATTTTCTTCTCTGTGACACATGAACCAGATAAACAACGATGCTCTCCATCAACACTAACCAAAAAATGAAACTTTTAGGATTCTGAATGCATGTGGTGAAGTATTTAAAAGAAATGTGTGTGGGTGGAGTATTTCTTCTTACATTAGCTGTAGCCCTTCTTTTTCTCTATCAAGAAGAGCTTGTGGGATGAGACCAATAAGATTGTTCTTGCTCAAGTTTCTGTTAAACCATAAGATATATCATACATATGATATATGTGAACATGATACCAAGAAATAAAATTACCAAGTATGTCCGGAGAAGCTTACATGAGCATTAAAGACTTCATATTAGCCAGAAATTCTGGAACTTCTCCTGTCAGATTGTTGTTTGACAAATCCCTGACGTTTGTAAGAATCAAGTCACTGACATTTATGAATTTCTTGTCTCTTATTTTATCATACTTACAACTTTTCAAGATGGGTAAGATTTTGAATTGCAGCTGCTATGTTTCCTTCCAACCCGTTGGAAGTTAAGTTCCTGTTTACAGAAAGAAGTGTGATGTTGATAGAAAAAGTTTTCTTGCAGTTCTAAAGATGTTGTGCTATATAAAGATCTCACAAATAAGTGATTATTGGGGGTGTGGATGTATCTGTGTTGTTGCAATTTAGACCATCCCACAAAAAGTTTTGGGGGACACATGGATCTCCTTGCCATGTGATTCTATTTAACCCATATTGTGCTTTGATTTTTAGGATAGCAACAACTGTCAAGAGTACAACAGTAAATAAATATGTTGTATTTAGCATAGCCGACTTTCAAAACTTTTATATGTATTTATTTGTGTGAATGCATATATACATTTATATATGTAACCTTGCATGAGTAGTAAGCGTACCATCATTTTCATTTGTTTCCACTTGTGGAAATTTGACGACTGTGTAAAGTTCGATGGCGTTGAGAAGAGGTGGGAGAATAGAGTTTGTAGTTCTTATCAGCTCTAAGTTGCATAATCCTCCTTTGCAAGTAACTGGTGTTGTGGACTTAATCGTCGTGGTTTTCAAATATTCAGGGCGTATCGTTTTGTCAAACTGTTGGCCGTTCCAAAAAATATCAAATTCTCTAAAGTCACCTATCGGTAATGCTTGGACCTCAGAGAAGTGGAGGTACAAGTAAATTTGGTCGTCAGGGAAATCGAGCTCCTCCGTAATGTTAAACGGTGCAGTATCATTCGCAGGTATGGCCGCGGTCTTGAGTACATTCTGTGGCACAAGAAAACCATTTGAGTTGTTCGCTTCGAGGGTGGTTGAAATTTGCATCCATTCTGGATCAAACTTTGTTTCCCATATTCTGTCTTTGACGTCATTGGGGTACCTGTAGATTCATAAAAATATTGTATTATTTCTTTATTTAAGCACATAATTAACCAAATGAGGAAAAAGGTTAAGCTACTTACGATAGAATGGTATCTGAACTGGTAAGATAGTATCGCTTGAAACTCTTCAACGAACCAGATTCAGTGATGTAAATATCATTCGCTAGCGGTCTTAGTTCCACTGATGAAACCATTGGCGTAGTCGCGCCAGTCTTAACAAGACACAAATCCAAGGAATTTGATCTGGGGATGTAAATGATCTCCTCGGATTGACCGCTTATCTTATTTTCTAGGTCTATCGTTACCCAAAAGTTAGGACCAACGTATAAGTCAAACTTAGGAGTAATATTAAGACCGTCATAGTTTCCATATAGAGCTGTAAATCTCATCAGATAATTTGTCCCTTGCTTCACACTAAGATTGTAACAGTTGCGTATTCCATCTGGAAAGTATCTCAGAGTCACGTATGATTTTATGGTCTTTGGTAGACTGGGATCAATTTTCCCAATCTTTCCACTTTGGATGAATTCCGAGTCTGATGAGAACCATAATCCAGTATCTGGCTCGATATATGGTGACGCTTCACTCGGGGCTAAACCGCAATCCAAACTGATGAACCCTATTACGGTATCCAATATATATATAGTGTCATCAACTAATGGTCACAAATGTGTTTTAAAGTCTAATCACCTTAAGATTTGGGTTTTATTCAGTCAAGCTTTGTGTTAAAAATGTTCATCTTTTATGGTTTCGTGGTATTTATTATAACAAATACCTAATATCATATAGGCCTGAGCAAAAATTCTGAAACCTGAGATATGAACCTAACCCGAATTGAAAAAAATCTGTATCCGCATCTGATCTGAAATGTAAAAATATTTGAATGAATCTTATAGGGTACCTTTTTATTAACCAAACAAGATCGGTACCCAGAAAACTCAAAACCCAAAACGCATAAGTCATGGTTACAAAATGGGTAGCATGAATGTGCCTAGGATCAGGTCAAAAATTCGAAAAATCCAATCCGAGCGGATACCCGAACAACAATGTCTAGTATTGTAACTGCTAATTGTATTCTTGTTGTTAAATCCCTTCCTTTAGTTCCATAACCCATATAAAGTTCCTTTCTCTTAAACCGTACAATCTCTCCACTAGTTCATAAGTTAAAACGTTTCAATCTATGCAAATCTATCATATGAATTCAGTTTTCTTTTGTAATAGTAATCTAAGATAATCGTTCTAGTGCTAAAAGTGACAATTTTCTAATCTTTCTTGTCAACCACATGCGTTGTGCAGATTTTAGTTCAGATAATATTAGATTTTCTACTGCGGAAATTCTCAACAAAACGTAGACACATACCTTCTTGATCTTCAGCTTGAGAAAGGTGAATAGCGGCGAAAGTTGCAATAAGTGCCACCAACAAAATCCCACTCTCCATATGCTCGTGCTCCCCAAGCAAAATCAAGGAAGTAAAAAAAAAAAGAAGTTCTGAACCATCGATATTAATTTCAAGCAAAAGACGGTACCAAGATAATCCTCTAAAATCGTGCGGACATGTACATAGAAGGGAAATGCATGTATGTTATTGTATTTTGTTGGTCAGAGTTTTCTTGATTATTTTAAAGAACCTATCATTTGAAAGTATAGTATTTTTTAAACAACGAACATGGTCGTGGCGAAATGCACAGATAGATATGGCTGCAAGCCGTCGTTGACTTAAATTTTTCCGACTTTTCAATTTGTTTAGGGCATCAGAATTTTTAAGTAGAGGGTGCCCACTCCGGTTTTATGTTATATACCATAAGGTGGGGAAGCATATAAGTTAGAGAGATGAGATCATAAGGTTAGGATAAGGTTGTAAAGAAGGCTTTTATCATTTGGCTAGACAAAACATAAGGATTTTCTCTTAATTTCATAAGACATACTTCTCTTTATTCTCTACTCAAGCTCTCATCCCTTAGTAGAAGATAATTTGGATACAAAGAGTTAGAAGAGAATCTACCTATCATATTCTTGTAAGATGAGTTCAAGTAAATGTTTCATGCTTTATTAATTTTAGTACTAATCATATACACTAGTAGTTCATGGAACTTTGTGGATTAATTGGAGAAGATATTACATATAATGTAAGATCCATCAATTATTGCAACAAATCTCTCTCTATCATTACTATGTCCATTGTACCGAATGTATTTATATACACCTTAGGTTCTAATTTAAACAAACAATAAGTCTAGATAGAACAGAAAAAGGTAGCTAGGGAGATTCAGCAGGAAAAACAATAAGCTAGAGAGATTCAGCCATGGCCTCAAAATGCATAGGTGATTGTCTAGACATCAAAAGCGATGCGGGATGTCTCCAGCCGGAAAACAACCTATGCCAACCTTCACAAGTGGCCGGTGGCCGAGGTGGATTTCTCACGGTCACTCAGTAGCGGCTGTAGCAACCGTTCTACCTCGGTGGTGGATAGCATCTCTTATAGGCAAATGTACCATAGGGGCTATACCTTCTCAAGAAAAGAGGAGAATAAAGATGTAAGAGGAGATCTAGATGGCCATCATGATGCCAGTGACATAAGAAACGAACATGGTTGTTTTGGAGGAGAAAGGAAGAAGACGGTACAAATCAATATGAGGGAGAGTAAAACGCTTCCCCATAGGGCGTCTGTGGGAAGGCTCGTTAAGAAGTGTTTGTCTTGTGCTTGCTCGACTAAGTTTAATATATTGAAGAATAAAGTTTATCAACAGAGACAACAATAGTTGTAAAGTTTTTCAGAATTTTAGTAGCTATGCTTTGCTCGTTGGCATTTTATAAATAAGCTTTTCAACCCAAATGTTGTCAATGAAGGATATGATTTTTTTAATTTTAAGTAGTTATGAAGTGTTTTGGTATTCGTCGCTTGCAAAAGCTTGTTATATATCAAATACCATTAATTTTAAAGTCTAAAATTGTAAAACAATAATGAGTAGAAGATAAAAGAGAAAAACTAGCGATCTATAATTCAAACAAGAGTTTATGTTGGGATATATATATATATTTATATAAGTTTTTCTAGTTCATTAGTCAGTACATTACGTAGCACTAAGTGCATTAATGGCTTCGACTAACCAAATCAGCCTAAAGGATATATAAAAAAAAAATACACCAAGTACACTTTTCCAACGCCGATCGGTAGTTGCTTCTTTGTTATCTACTGGTTTTCGTTAACGCTCCACCTGCTTAGGCTCTGATCGTTTGGAACGCTCCTTCGCCTTGTTAGGTTTCACCGTAATTACTTAATATGAAAAATACATATATAGGTAGAGAGACAACGATTATTCTCAAAACATTACTGACTTGTACTCTGCTTCTTATCAAGCTCTATTATTTGACAAAACATTATTGACTAGAGCTTTTTTCTGTCTTTTGGGATTATAGGGTACCTATAAAAACTTTGAATTTTTTACGTTCTATAAGGTATTTAACTAGGTGATAATACACACATTGTGAGATATAAGGTTTCACAACGTGATTAACTTAGAAAATAAATACAACAGAATTACGCTGAGAAGTGATCTTACTCAATAGAAAACGATTTAGAAGAGTGAACGGATTTCGTGATGCGCGCAAGAGGGATAGGAGGAGAGATTTTTCTTAATAAATAAACTTCAGAAAATAGAGTTGACAAAGTATACACATTAAGTTGAGAAAACCTCTCAATTTTCCCCCTGACTTGGTTATTTTTAAAATAAAATAAATAAACATAATGATAAAGCTATATATATCAAACATCCTAAACCTAAACCCAATGTTCACAAAAGAAGGATAACTGTTCACACTAGAAGTTTGAAGTACCCACCAAAAAGCTTTAATGGCCTCCAAATGCATAGATAATTGTGTAAACATCGAAAGCGACGTCCACTCCCTCCAGAAGGTAACGAGTTACACCAACCTCCACAAGTGGCCGATGGCAGAGGTGGAGTTTGTCCAGTCAATAAGCCACGGCAATAGCCAGCATCGTACCATGGTGCTGAACAACATAACTTGTAGGCAAATGTACCTCAGAAGCTACACTTTCACTAGAAAAGAAAATGAAGAAGAAGGTGGTCGAGGTGGCGGTAAGACTGGTGACCAGTTGAACAGAGGAGAGAAAAAGAAGTCTGCAGAGACAACGAAGAAAGGTATGAGGAAAAAGAGCAAAGCAACACCTTGTAGGGGATTTGTTTTGACGCTCTTATGGAAGTGTTTTTCTTGTACTTCCTCTACTAAAGTTAATATTGATCCGTGAAGAAAAATCATCGTTTGAGATCTATGAGCAAAATAAATTATGCAAGTTTGTAATTGATGGGTCTTGTTTAGCAGTGTAAGTTTGAAACAGTGGTTCAAGAATAAATCGTTGAACAGAGTTTGTTTATTTATGAACTGGAGAAAGAAACAGTGGTTCAAGAAATGGCCGTGGTGAAGAAAGAAATAATTCAGTATAACCGGAACAATAGTGCTGGAAGATAAAACCTCAAAATGATTTAAGAAGAGAACTAAAACAAAAACTAAACCCAAACGAGAACATGTAAAAGTAATAAAACTTCTAAACTTGAAGAGTACAATTGAAGCAACAAGAGAGTTAAAACATATACTTGAAACAAAGAACAAACAAATATCAGACAACTTCAGAATAGCATACAAACTCATGAGGGAAGAGAGGATAAAATAGGAAACTTTTTCAAACTATTTGTATCATTACCGATGAAAAATACACATAAGAAACAGCTCGAGCAGACAAAAGACCTGATGCTTTCTTTCCTCATTACTACATGTTTTGCTTCCTTTCCTGTTACAGTATCAGAACTTTTCGCGCTGTTTTACGGGCACTATCACTGTTCCCACCCTCTCATCATCTTCCTTCGGATTTCACAAGTTGAGAGAACACTTTACTCATGGAAACACCAGAGAGATCATCAATGCTCGATTCCTCAAATCGTCCCGTGGTTCCCGGAACATTAACACTCGTGTCCCCTTGACTGAAGTTGTTGATCTGCGGAGGCAACTCTCCAATCATATTCGTGCTGTTATCTTCCGGTTCACCGTCTATGACAGCTTCTTGTAGCTGCAGAGCGTATTCAAGATTCCACAACACATCTCCCATGGACGGCCTATCGACTCCATAATCAGCCAAACATTTCTCACCAGTCTCTGCAAACTTCCTCAACGAATCTGGTCTGATGTTACCGCGAAGCGACTGGTCGATGATCTGATCTAACTGCCCTTTCTTCTGCCATTTCATGGCCCATTCCGCAAGATTCACCATCTCTCTCGGAAGCGTCGGGTCTATAACAGGTCTAGCACAAAGAACCTCGAAGAGAACCACACCAAAGGAGTAGACATCTGATTTCTCAGTGAGCTGTTGCCTTCTGAAGTACTCGGGGTCGAGATACCCGAAACTACCTTTCACAGCGGTACTCACATGAGTCTGATCAAGCTCAGGTCCGGTCTTAGACAGTCCGAAATCCGCAACTTTGGCCATGAAGTTCTCGTCGAGCAATATGTTTGCGGATTTAACGTCTCTGTGAATGACAGGTTTCGAGTCACCAGTGTGAAGGTAATGCAATCCTCTAGCCGCACCAATGCAGATCTCAAGCCGCTGTTTCCACGTCAAGCTAGGAAGACCCGAGCCGTAAAGATGACTCTTCACCGTTCCATTCTCCATATACTCATAAACCAGTATCATCTCGTTGTTCTCATCACAGTAACCAATCAGAGAAACCAAATGGCGGTGACGGAACTGCGACAACATCTCGATCTCTGTCCTGAACTCCGCAAGCCCTTGCTGAGATTTCGGGTTTCCTCTTTTCACAGCTACTTTCGTGCCGTCGTTAAGCTCTCCTTTGTAGACTTTACCGAAACCTCCTACACCGATGTTGCGGCTCTCATCGAAGTTGTTTGTAGCCTCTTTAACCGTTGCAAAGGGGATACGGTAATTGGCATTGGTTGTTATACTTGTAAGCGTAGTTCCATACGACACTTTGCTTCCCACCGACATTCCGTTTATCGAAAACGGCATCCACGTCTTGGAATGACCGTCTTGGCCGCGCTTCCTCTTCTTACACAACACAAAACAACCACCTCCCAAGAGGACTAACGCGAGCAACGGACCAACGGTTGCACCGACAATCAATCCCACACTCTTCTGCTTGGTACCCGAACTAGTACTACCTGGAACAAATGTCCCGGCGCTGAGCTGGCCTCGAGAGTTATTCATCTTCATGATCTCCAACCCGTTCACAATACCGTCGGGATAATCGGTGTGGACATTCGATGGACCGACGCTAACGCGGATTTTGTTAGTACCTTTGGGCGAGGGCGTGACGAAGTCCATGTTGTATGCACCAGCCAGTGTGTTCACATAAGTGCTGAGATCAACGTCCATGACAGCGAGCATTGAGTCGACGTAAACATTGAAATAGAGCTGGTTGAGAGCTAAGCTCACGATGTCGCAGAAGTGGAAGCGTAAATAGTACTGAAAGCCAGGGTCCACGTCGAACTCCCACGTGACATTGAAATTGCTAGTAGGGTCGCCTGAGCTATTACTCATCTCAGTGCAAGTACCATACACGCTGCTCGGCGCAGTCTCCTCTGTTGCAAACCCTGGAACATATTTAACCGACAGAATCTTAGACACCGTGTTGGCTAGATTCTTGGAAAGCAGAAAGTCCGAATCAGGCTGCCAAGTTCTTGTAAGAGTGTCGTTGTTAGGCGTAACGAGCGAGCCCCCCATGTTCAATCTGTGAACTGTCTCGAAAGCCTGCGTTGACAAGCTCTGTTGAAACATCCCTGAGCCGCCTACGAGCCTCGGGGGAGGAGAAGAAGCGATCAATGAGTCGGGGACGGATATAACCTCAATAGCGTTCACAAAGGCAAACGAAGTAGCAGAGGGAGTAAACGTGAGGACGAGATCATCGGTGTCTACATTCAAAGAGTACTCTTTTACAACTTTGGAGCCGTTGACTGTGTAATCGCTCAAGAGCACATGAGTCTGCGTTGAAACCGCGAACTTGGCGGAACCCATTTGGTAGCTTTGGTAATTGAATGGATTGAAATGGAGACGGACCCAGTGGCGGCCACGAGCGACGGAGAATTTGTAGGTAGCGACTCCGGTGAAGACTCTCGCCGTCTGGTAAACGTCGGAGCTGCTGCTTTGACTCGCGAGGATCTCGGGTTTGGTAGAAGAGGTGAGTAAGTTGGAGGCGAGCTTATCGGACATGAAGACTCGATCCATGAGGGTGGAATTGGCCGGTGAGCCGCAGTTGATCAAGTAATTATCTTGAGGTGTGAATCCATGGCAGATGCAAATCAAGCACGTAATCGTTGAAACGAAGATGAACTTTTCAACACCCATCTTTGACCCAACAAAGAAACTGTATAATAGATCCGGTGAAATATTCAATCAGATAGATTTGCATATGAACTAGAACCACAGCAAAAAATGGCAACTTTCTAAGATCCCCAAAGCATAAATTAAGACATAACACGATAGAAACTACCTTTTTTAAGACAAGGGATTAAGGAGAGATAACGGTCCCATGAAAGGGCTAGAGTTCAGGATCAGAGAGCTTAATCAATAGATCAAGAAACCGAGAACTCAGATTTTGAGTTTTTTTTTTTTATAATATAATATGAAAAACTGTACTCGAGAAAAGAGAGTAGTTTCCAGCGATGAACAGACTGGTAACAGGAGAGGTTTGATTCTTTATGAACTCATGAGTATATTTTTATTTATTTCTTTACGAGTAAGAAGATGGGAGAATTAAAATTGTCAACAGATTCAATTTTCTCTGCCTGTATTTGTATTAATGGATGAGAAAGAAGAAAAATATGGAATTTCAAGAAAATGATTAGAAACGTAAAATATTCGTCGCAATTAATATGTCTGTCTATGAGAAAGCGGTTGTTGGTCATGGATAATTGTTTTTAATATGCAAAATATGTTAAAATACAGAGTCCAGATATTTTTAAATATATTTATTTTCAAAGTGTTGCGAATTTGTGTGTTTTCATTTTTGTTTTCAGGTGTTTACTGGTCGTGTTTTGCAACAACAAAGTCAACTTTTTATCGGGATTTTTGTACATTTTGACATCTAATCTATTAACACAGGAGTACAAATAAATACTAACCTTTAATTTTTCAAATAATTATAATTAGGTATTTTATCCGCACATGCGGACATAATCATCTTACGAATACTTATTATTTTATGTCTTATTACTCCAAAAATTGGCATTATAAAACTCTAATTGGTGAACATGTTGAAGGAAAAATATTACGGTGAATTCTTTGTTCCTCAAAATTTATACTAGTTATGTTGAAATTTTAGTCAACTTATTGAAAGGTAGATCCCACTTTTTTTTTCTTCTAAATTCCCCATGGATGTATGAATTTATAAGAAAAAAAATTTCTATGCAATTTTGATAAAGAACAAATTGAACAAAAATTCGTATTTTATTTTATTTTTTCAATACCTCAAATGAAATTTTATTTTATTTTTATTATTTTTCATTTTTTCTTTCTTCTAATGGTCACCAACAGAAGCTATAGTGTTTCACGGATTAAACTTAAACTTGTTTAAACTAAAAACAAGAAAATTTGTTTTGAACTCAGTCACAAGTTAAGTTATTATTTATGGTTTTAAATAGTTAAATCAAACATCAAATTATTTATATATGTCAAACAAACATTCATCAAACTATGTACTTATTATTGTGTTAAAAGTTTTAAAACATTCTTATATTAGAAATAGTTTAGAAAATATATTTTATATAACTATTTTTGTTTGACTAATATTTAATTATAAACTGTTTTATATCTTAGTTTTTTTAACTTTATAATAAAAATATTGTTTTCAGATAGCAACACAATATATATAAGAATTCTCTTAATTTTTAAATATATTTTCACAATTTTATTATATAAGTTTATAATTAATTATTTAATATAACATATAAATTTAATATTATTAAAATAAAATGCGTGTTTTATTATATACAAAATTCATCACGAGTGTTTTGAAAATTATTAATACTCAGTTAAAAACTAATAATAAATCAATGACCTATATAAAAGCTTAAAACCTAATAAAATATGACAAATAAGAAAATATGAATTTTAATATAACATATAGTTTTTAACTATATATAAAATTCATTACGGATATTTTTATAAATTAATAAATTAGTGATTCAGCTAAAAAATTATTAATAAATCAATGACTAAGCTAAAACCTAATAAAAACATGACAAGTAAGCAAAATTGACTAAAATCATGGAAAACATGACAAATAAGCAAAATCAAAATAATTATATATCTAGTTACATATTTTATAGTTATATTATTTAAATTAATAAATTATGGACTCAACTAAAAACTACTAATAAATTAATGACTCAACTTAAACCTAATTAAAACATGACAAATAAATAAAATTACCTAAAATCATGGAAATCATGACAAATAAGCTAAATAACTTCATAAATAATAGTATAGATCATATGCCATTAATCAAAACAGAGTAGTTTTATACTTTCTCTGAACCATTATTTTCCTAACAATTACACCATAAAGTCACCGAATATATTTTTGGGATTATTAAACCTTTGGCCCAATTTACAATCACTATTTATATTTTGTTTGTTAAACACCAAACCGTGGAAACCTATGACCAGTTTTATTATGTCACAATCACTATCCTCACCTCGAAACTTTCTTAAGCATGATATAATCAAATATTATTATGTAGAAGAAGGTCGGATATCAGTAAAATTAAAATGTTGTATATCATTTTCATTATGCAGACCAACATTGTGTATATTAATCTAATCAATGTATGGTTTAGCGATTAAAAGAGTTAAACTGATTTATGATTATATTAGTATTATTAAAAATTAGATTATATTTTATCTGAGTACAAAATCGAAACTAATTATGTTTTTTTTTCCTTGGAAAAGTAAATAATATTTCAAAAACAATTCCTATAACCACGCAATGACAATTAACTGCATAAAATCTAAACTAAATATTCATTTTTCAAAAAATAAACAACATCAAAACTTTCTATCTTTTTTTTACGCAGTCACCATATCGAAAAAAAGATATCAATTAACTAACACAATCATCAGTTTCTGTTTTAAAAACTTGCACAACAAGTATTCTTTAGAATTTAAGACGTATATTTAGTAAATAAAAAAATATATATATATATATATATATATATTCGTTTAATTTTATAACTACCCTTGCCAAAACCAAGTATATATATCTCATCTATCTTTCGTCAAAAAAATATCAAAGCAAACAAAAAACATAAACATGTCTAAGCTGACGACTTTTGCTGCTCTCACAAAACTAAGACCTTACAAAAACAATTGGCGTAGTCAAGTGGAACATTTACATTTATGGAAGCAAAACCCACCTTCTGGAAGTGAATCCTTCGAGATGATTTTAGCAGATGAATAGGTATCTTTTTGTTTATAGATTTTTCAATTCATTATATTACATATTTTTATTTAAATCTAATATGACCGTGTGTGTTTTTAGGGTAACAAGATCCATTGTTGTTGGTCTATCTTTCTCTACAACAGAGTAGTTGGTCTATATTACTAATACTTCATGCATGAAAAGTAATAAAGATTTCTAATATCCTATGTGCTTTGAACAATAATATTTATAAATCTACCATTTAAACAGAGCTGAAACAGTCAATATCCTATATGCTCAGAATAATAATATTTACAAACCTAGCACTTAAATAGAGCTGAGACAATCAAGTCAATCCTACTCCTCTAATGAAAAATCGTCTATTAGCTTCTCATTTCTTAAGACCTTCTACAATCAATCCAATTTGTTACTCATTCCATCATGTTCCTGGCTAAATAAAATTGAATTAAAATCATTCTGCTAAAGAAACCAAAGGAAATTTTTTACCACACTTTTACAGATCAAGGGCTTGCAAGGGGGTTTTCCTTGTTTTTTCTAAACTGAAGCCAGGCTCTGTCTATCCGATTGAAAAATATTGGTATTCCATACCTTAGCGAGTCTCTGAAAAATAAAAAATAAAAATAAAAGAATGTAGATTAGAAGATACTAATCTTAAAAACTCAAATAAACCCCAATCAAGAAACTCTAACCTTTATACCAAACGCTGAAATTAATAATAGATATATCTTCTACAGTTGTTAGACTGAAGACATTAACTTATTTTCATTTTTTAGAAAGCAAGCGCAAGGCATCCGTTGGCTGCAGAGAAACATATAAGAATATAGAAGGTCCATTACACTTTTCTTTCATAATATGGGCGTGGATCATTGACTAAAGTCCATTACACTTTTCTTTCATAATTTTATGGCCCAATTTATTAACATAAATTAGCTTTCTAAATAATATTTTTTAAAATATTTTTTTTACATTAAATCTCTTCTTATGATTGCATGTTTTTTTTTGAAACTTGGCTTCATTATTATTATTATTTGTCTACATACCATTTTTGTTTTTAAGACTCTCAAAAGAAAATTCAACTTCAAAACTAAATATTTATACTATGATTTAGTAAAACCCACGAGTATACTTATACCTCTAATACTTTATTGTTTATTTTACAAAATAAACTAAATAAAAAACATAATAAAAGATAACACAATCTCATAGTTTATAAATGAAAGCTAATCACATTGAACAAACACACACCAATGTTAAATAAATATCGGGTTGTGTTTATTTCAAGAAGGTAAATAAATTTTCGTGGATGTATGCAGGTCCGGCCGTCTTAATTTGTTGGACACTGTACAAGTTTTCTTTCTTACATGAGCAATAAAAATATATTTGTAAATATGACCTTAGATCTATGAAAAAAGACCTTTAATTATAACTAAACTAATAGTTGGACCGACCACGGCAAAATTATATTTGTTTAGTTTAATTTTGCAAATATTTTGATGTTTTTGTTTTTATTTGCTATTATAAATGTGTTATGAAATTATATTATTTTGAATATTATCATCCATTATTTCTGTTGTTTTTATTTATTTGATGAAAACACTTCTTCATCGTATGTATGACCATTGTTTTTCACACAGTAGTTAAAACAACAAATAATGTATCCGGTTAATCTTATTATACATGTGAAAATAATGTAATGTTTTTCGATTTTGTTTGTTTCCATTTTGTTTAACTTGTACTCTTCTTCTTTTCTTTTCTAGCGATTTTTTATTGTCTATCTCATTTCTAATGTGTTATTATAAATATATGTGTAGTATGGGTGGGTTAGAAAGTTAGTGAGTAACATAAAAACATTTTAAAATTTGATGAGCATTTGAAAAAGTGTTTAATTTACTCTCAATTGAAAACAATGTTAACTTTCGCTATTTATATTTGCTATTCTTATTCGACATGTTTGTCATACCTTTAAGAAAATTTTCCTGTATATATAAACATATTCAATGTTTGTTCTACTTTTACTATACTATGATAACTAGGTTAAGACATGCACCTTGCGCGGGATGAACTTATATATATATATAAATAATTATATATATTATATGTTTTTACATGAAATAATAAATATATATTGAATAATTAAAAGTCATTAACTATTACATATATAATTAAATTGGTGCGAACATATAATTAAATCAATTTTATTAATCCAAACAATAATTTTTTTTCTATTTGATAGGATATGTAATTAAATATTAAATGATATTAACATACATATTATATTTTTAATATTAATGTCTATTAAATGATGTTTTCTACTCATATGATTTTTTGATCATTTGTATCTTTTATAATAAAAACTTTAGTGAATGCATTTGCATTGACAGGAGGTCTAGTAGATTGAGACTGTTGAAACTGATTTTGTGATGGAAACTGTGGTGTTGAAGTGTTCTGAGCTGGGCCACAAGTAGAAGAATTCGAGGACCTTTGATATAGCTTATGACCCGGAGGGTAACCGTGAAGATTGTAGCACTTCTGAACCGTATGACCAGTTCTCCCACAGTGATTACAAATAGGCTTTGGAGGAAAGTGATTGCCTTGAAAAGCTACAGCATAGGCTGCATTATCTTGAGGAATATTGTAGGAAATATCAGAAGGACTAGAGTTTTGGAAAGCCATGCCAACCCTAATAGATGGCTTGATGTTCTTTTGACTTTTTTCTTGAGCTACCATGTTGAACTCATCTTCAATATCTGGAATTGGCTACAACATAAGAATGTGACGACGTGTAGACTCGTAGGCTTCATTCAAACTCATAAGAAACTTAGTAACTCGGCTCCTCTATTGCATCTTTTCCCACAGCAAAGCAGCATTGCACTGCATTTTCCACATGTGCAAACCGGAAACTCCACATAGTTATTGTACTCTTCCCACAAAGTAACAAGATCAATATAATATGTACTGATATACATTGATCCTTGTTGAATCTCATACACTCTTGGAGCATCATCATGTTTAAAACGAGCCAACAAAATCTTCCAAATGGACTCAGCCGTCGACATTAACAATAAACTTTGTCCAATCTTCTTTGAAACAGAATTCATAAGCCAAGTTGCAACCATGTTGTTACATCGTGACCAAGATCCAGAATCACGATGATTAGAAGGAGGTTTCGGGATGGTACCATCTATAAACCCCAGCTTATTGCGAACATTCAATGCCATCCACACCGAACAACGCCATGAATGAAATTCCGATCCAGAAGATAAGCGATCGGTAATAAGAATCAATCCAGCATGATCAGACGCACGAAGAAAGTAAGGATTCTCATACTGATCTGTTGATTAATGAGTAGGATCAAGTACTGGCTGTTGCTGATTCGTGGAGCTCATTGGATCAAGGAGTTGAAATTGAAAATCAAGAACCAACAATCTGAAGCAACAATGACTCGAAACGAAGAGAAATCAGCAAGAAACAACTCACAAAGTACGACCGCAGCTCAGAACGATTCCACGAGCACCATAATCAAGAAAACGTAGGCGAGCCGCGACAAAAGTTCAATCAAATCGATAAGAAAACAAAGTCAGAGATTGGAAACACACTGGCGAATCGATACACTCATCCTTCGAGAAATCTGAAGAAGAAAAATATTGAGAATCAATGGCGGAAGCTTAGTTTGTGCTCTGATGCCATATTAAGAAGTTGTTATACGAATGAAAAATATTTTCTCAATCTTGCAATGTACGTAAACTAAGAGTATACATATTGTTTAGTACAAGAAAGCTAAACCAAGACTAACCAATGGCTAAGCAAAAGGAAACCTAACCAAAGAGAAATCTAATTTAACCAGATATTGTAATAGAGAAATAGTATGAAGACAAAATCAGATTCAGAAAAGATAGAAGAGTATGTTTTCACTAGATGTTCAATGTGACGATACAAATTTGAGTACAAATTTATTTTAAATAGGAGAGAATTATAAAGATCGGCTCCCAAAAAATTTAGATTTCAAAATAAATAAGATCATAAGAGATTTTTTTTTTACAGATGAAGTTATCTAATCTATTAATTTAGAGTCTTATTTTTATCTACTATTAACAAGTCATAGTAGGACCACTTAAATAATTAGTTAATATAACATATTTGATTATTTACATTAATAAAAAACAACTATAAATTTGATATTTTTTTAATTATAAAACATTTGTTGACAAAGAATCTAACAATATCTTACTTAAAATTTTAAATAATTTTATAAAATAATTAATTTCGTAATTAGTAATATAATACTGTTATAAAACAAGAAATAAAGCTATATACTACTTTTTATAACATATATAATTATATTCTGTATTATATAAAAATAGAAGTTCTATATGAATTAAATATGACAAAATTATATTAAATAGGTAAATTAAATATCACTCATTATTAAAATGGGTTTAAATTCATAAACATATAATATTTTTATACAAAAATAAATTTATTAACATAGGTTAAATTTTTTATATCTACAACTATATATATATATATATATATATTGTTTTTTTGAAACTCTCATCAATATAATAGCCCTGTTCTTTTCGTAGCCGCTGTGGCCGGTGGTAGCGACAAAGAATAATACTTGGGTGGAGACAAGATGATCGATTTTGAAAGTGAATTAAACTATAGGATCTTGCTGCAGCGACTGAAAATGAAGACGCTGCTATCGCTGATATTTGTCTAATTTTGTTATCACGCCTTACCGCTGCGACTGAAAAAGTAAGTTTGTGTTGTGTCACCGGTGCTGCATTTCCGATGGTGAAGGTGTACTTTTCAGTTGTTGTCGCTGGTCGCCAGCGTTCGTAAAAAGAACAAGGCCATTGTTTAAAATGTTTATATACAAAAATATAATTGTATATAATAACCTTTAGTTCATATACTATTTAAAAATATTTTATTAGAATGAAATTTTAGTAATTCATTTAAAATATTAATAACAAATCAAATTTTAATTATATTTTTTTAATTATAACAAAATCTGCTGAGAAAAATTAGAAAATATTACAAAAAAATTCAAATAATTTTTATAAAATATTGTATTAATGTAGTAACAAAAAAAAATCATAATTCATGTAATCTTCCAAAGTCAAAAATAGTAGTGTAATTTTTCAAAGTTTTCTTGACGAAATAAAAAAAATTTGAAAATAAATATCAAACTTAAAATGATAATATTTTAAATTTTACAAAAGATAAAGTCATAGATAACAAAGAATAATTTTTTGAAATGCACCATGAAAAAACAAACTTTGTAAAAATTAAAGCAATCTAATATTTTAAAATCTTAATTAAAAATAAATAAAAAAATCTTAATATCATAACATCCAAAAATATCATATATCAATAAAATTTACTAAAATAATATGATAGATGCTACTATATATAAATTTACTAAAATAATAGGGTATATTATTTAAACAAAACAATGTTTTTACTTATAAATCCCGTAAAATACTAAAATAATAAGTATATATTTTTAAACACAACATGTAAATATAAATGATCTTAAACATATGTATTTTTATAATATTTATCAATAAATTTAAAAAATGTATTATAGCAAAATGTATAAATTAAAGAAAATACATATTTTGAAGTAGGTTATCTATTTGATTATTTCATATTGTTATTTTATTGTACCTAATTCAAAAATATATTAGTAAGTAATAAAAATAAATAACAAATTAAAATGTATTAAACAAATCACTATATATATATATATTAATAATGCCGAATAAGAAATTCAAACAATAATATTATAGAGTTACACAATATATAATATTAAAATGGAAATTGTATATTTAAAATATTTGTAATAATATCAAATACATTTATAAAATGAAAAAATATCCGCAAAGACGTGCGGGTTAAAATCTAGTTTCTATTAATGTTGAAAGTTGAAACACTTGTTCACGTAAAGGTTGGAGTGAAGATGATGAAGTTTGACTAAGTGATGGATGTTTCCATGAACACCAAAATGCCATTGGCTTGAGATGAGTGACGTCTTAGACATTTTAATTGGAACCAACCCAAAAATGACTAGTTCGGATCGTATGACCTTTTTACTCGGCGGTTCCCATTACTACTCGTGCGTATCGGTTCGTTTTTGATTCCTACCCGAAAAAATGCATACCTTACAATATAATATTAAAAAAAAACTCACGACCATTACTCGAAAATGGGTTGAATGGGAAAAAGATAAACTGTGTTACCACTGTTGGATATTTAAGTGAATCCTTGTAACCATTAAAGAGAAGCATTGTAATTGTTTAGATGAACAAATGCAACTGTTTGTGATTGTAACTATTAGTGGTAAATGGTTGCAACTTTTGGCGATAAACCATTGTAACCATTGGTGATTAAAGCCTTTGGTGATGAACCATTGTGACTTTTGTCTAACCAATGTAACTGTTGGTATTAATGGTTGTAACTCTTCACTAACCATTGTAACTATTGGTGCTAACCATTGCAACCCTTAATACTCTATATAAAGAGTTGTGGGCTATGGAAAATTATAACTTGAATCACAACTTGTAAAACAAGATTGAAGATCAAAAACTAATAGTTAGTAAAAGAGAGAGAAATGAAGATTCATTATTGTTCGAAGATTATCAAAGATTTTTGAAGAAACACATATAAGCACTAAAGTTTTATTTGTTATTTTTGTATCTTAGTCTATAACAAGAATGAAACTTTGATTGTCTTATCTACAAAGGCTTGGAATAGGGTCGAAATATTCTTTAAGGAAAGGATGGCGATTAATCATTATCCAAGTATATAGTTCACACCCATTCGGGTTACCAAACCACAAATAATTAACCAACAACCACGAGACGACTTCAACTTACATGTTAGCTCTTACCACTGAAGGTGAGTTTACAACTCAAACTCGGGTTAGATAGTCAAACATGCAAACTACATTACCACTGGACCACTTTGATTTTCATGTAAACTCTTTCATATTTAATATATGATTCAGTAGTTCCCCTTGGACTTGCAATCATCTTTAGGTTTCTTGTTAAACTTCTGCTTTCTTTTAATTATATGCATAATGTATCAATCTCTGACCAAAAACATAACAAGAGAGAAACAGCGAAGTTTACAGAGTATCTAAAGAGTTCGGCTTTTATAATATTCTTTCGGTTCAGTTACTTCTAAGATTTTCCATTTTTAATCTACTTTTGAGCCCTACACCAGTTAGAGTCTATGATTAGCAGAGACGGTGAGATGCGGGGAAGTCGGCTGAACACATGAGTTTTTTCAACCATTTTGTTCCCACTACGATAAATATATTTATTGAGTTCTTTAAGATATACACACATCTGTATATATACCAATACAATGTACATGTAACGGAAGATGGATGAACGTGACGGAGCGGAGCGGAGCCGTTTACTTTAAAGTCAATGTGCTATATACAAAGGCCGTTGACGTTCAATATTCCACTATATGCTAAGTCAAATAAGTTGAACCTAAACTTAATTCTTCTTTGGCATGTTACATACAAAAATATAAGTGACCTGGTGTAAAGAAAAACTAAGTGACCAACATTGCCTTAAATAATTGCTCTAATTAGTTAAAGATGTAGCATAAAAAGAGAAGCATAATATGTAAAAGACTAGTCAGTTTATTTTGAGATACAGTTCCTGAACTTTCGAATACAAAGGCATTATATGTAAAAATAATGTATGTTAAATTAGTATTTTATCTCGGTGAACACCAGAATAAGATAAAACCAAAATCTTCTATTCTTTTTGGAAAGAATGTAAATATTCCTTTACGTCAAGATATCAAAACTGCTCTCGGCATTTTCAATGAGGGAGGCATGGGTTTATACCTAGAACTTCCATGAAACTTGGTAATCCCAACTCGTTCCGCTTGAGGAATCATCCCTACCATGGACATATATATAGATCCTGAAATGCTCGTCTATAACCTGGTACGTAGGGACACAAATGAGTGGGATGTTTCACGACTTCGTCAGTTATTCCAACTCAACGATGTAACCCATATTCTTGGCTTGAGGCCTAGTCAGACTCTCACACTTGATGCTTACGTCTCAAACTATACTAAATCAGGTGTTTATACAGTGAGGTCCAGGTACGAGTTGAGCATAGGTTCTCATTCGAGAAATTGATGAAAAAAATTGGAGACACCCTCTTAAAACGTCATACTTCATCGTTATAGTTCACTTTTATTTTTAAACTAAAAATGGACCCGTGCGTTGCACTGGTTACTGTTTTAATTTCACGATGAGAAACTTTTAGTGAAATTGTATGATTTTCTTGCATATCTTATGTGAAATTTATTTTAGGAAAAATAATTTGTTTTTTCGCATAAGTTTTAGTTAGTACTTCTATTTCAAGAGTAAATACAAAGAATTTGAAAGTTGAATAAAACCAATTAAATCGATGTAAACGTCATAGATTTTCTTAAGCTCTTTAATGTTTGTAACTTGCTATGTTGTTCTTCTTGTTCATAAATATTATAATGTTTTCATGGTAATTTGGTAATGTTTATGTTGCCATTGTAGGGTTTCAGAATTAATTTTGGTGTGTTTTTTTATCTTTTATATATTTTGGTTTCATGGTTTATTCATTTTTAAAATATCTCCATTTGAGCTCTATATATTTTTCTATATAAAATAGATAAATTCCATTATAGCGGTGAGTTTTCCCAATGTACGACTCTGCTATAGAGTTTCTATATTTCAAGCAAAAAATGTAATGGAATGATATTTTCAACTCTATATTTAGAAACAAAAATACCATATATGTATATTTTCCCTTAAAAGTATAGGAACTCTATTATTTAATCATACATTGAATCAAATTCACATTTAAAGTATAATTTCTCCACTTTAGAAGAAAATATAGAAAGGTGAATTGGAAATAATCTTAGTTGTTCACCAATAGAATATATATTTTTTACAGCAAACGGCTATTATGGATACATTTATGGATCAACATTTTTATCATGTAATTTAGAGGTAACAAAACTATTAATATTTTATATTGTTTGATACTGCTTTGTTTCTTGTAGCCACAAAAATATATGTGCATGATAAAGACTATGTTTCTGAATCTCATTTGTGTGAATGACTGTTTAAGAAAATAACTTGCAGTAGCTATTGTAATAGACATGAAGAAAACATAATCATAAAGAAGTTTTTGTAATTTCCTTTTAAATATATGATATTCAATCAGATATATAGATTGGAGTCTCGTTTTCTCTTCTTTTTTTTCTTAGTGATTACTCAATTTTCAGACTTTGGATCTACAGTTATAGTAAAAACTATTCAGAAAAGAAAGATACATATAACCTTAAATTATAATTTTATGTATAGAACAATTTAATTACATAACTAGAATAATACCCGCGTTGAAACGCGGATTGTTTTTTCTTGACTGAACTAATAAAAAATATGTATTATATATACAATATATTTGTTGATTATTGTTTTTTTTTTAATTAAATATTTGTTCAATAAATATTTTCAGTTTGGTTCTAAAAGCGAGTGACTGAAGTTGTATTAGCAATTTAGCTAAATTATTCATGTAAATTCATTCTCATAAAAATAAATTATTTTTCCATTTGAGTTGTTATATTATTAGAAATACATAAATATCTCATATTACTTATATGGTTTCTTGAGATCGTTCAAACTTTGTGAAAATATATTAATAATATTGTGATAAAGAGATTTTAAAGAATCATCAGTGAACAGTTATATTATCTTTTGACTTATGAAATTATATTTTTATTTCTAAGTCGATCTAATAATTTACTGTAAAAAAATTGATCTAATTATTTATTTAAATGTTATACGTGCAGATTTATTATGGTGACTCAAGTAACTAACTTTTCTTTACTATTTGAAATTTATTCAAATAATTTTAAATATGGTAAATTAAGATTATCTGTGATTAACTATCTGTATAAAATCTAACTGTTTCTTAAGTCTTTACGTAAAGACTTAACAATTTTTCCACAAAATATGGTAACATACAGATTCTTAACCCAATCAATATCATATACTATTAGTAGATTAAGTAATTAAGTCAATATTAAGTATATTATGTAATCAATGTGTATATTAAATGGTAGGACTATGAATAAGTCCAAAACTTAAATGATAATTTTCATGGTAGATAAAAATATGACTCTATTTTGATAGAGTATATTATATTATACATATATAAGATTTTTAATAAAATAAAATAAAATTAAATATTTATCTTTACATCAAATAAGAGAAAATTCATTCCCGTTTGTTCTTAATTATTATTTTAATTACTTGCTACTCACTTTATAGTAACAATATAGACTTGTTTTATTAAACTGATTCAGTTTTAAATAATTTTCTGAATTCATTATTTCTTGATGATTTATTTTGTTTATAACAACTTAACAAAAATGAATTATAAAAAAATAGTAAAACCAAAAATGTAATAAGATGATGCATGAAACTTGATTTTTTTTTTTTACAAAACACCTATAAATATCAGTTATGTCAATGATATAATAATATATTTTAATGACCAAACACTAAAAATTATGTCAAATAGGTGTTTGATTTTCATATGACCAAACACATATATAAAAAAAACATGACAACATCTTAATTTTCATGATTATTTATGAAGAATGTGATAACAATAAAATGCTACTAAAACAACTAGGTAAGAAACCCGTGCGATGTCGCATGGGAACTCATTTATAAAAAAAATATGCCACATTTTATATAATTACTTTTGGAAAATATATGTGTTACAAAATCATCATACATGCATTTTTAGATATTTTTATAGGCTACTTGTAATAAATTACAAATATGTCAGTACCAATTAGTAAATGCACACATATTTAAGTATCTATGCATTTAACCTATTATCGTGAACTAATTTTTTTAAAAAGCATATGCCATTTTGTAGAACTTGCTATTATATAAAGTATCTTATTTTGCTGTCAAAGAAGTTCATTTGTCATCAAAGTATACTAAAATAAGGAGAAAATTACATATTTTTTATTTTTCATGAACAGTAAAGATGTATAATATAAGTAAAATGAGAAATAACCACATACCAAATCAATAAAAAAATATTCTAAATGAAAAAAAAACATGTGATCCACAAACCATAGAAATGTATATTATAAATTTTACTTTATTTTATCCCTAGATTTTGATTATGATCTATTTTTCTACAAACTTGTAGATTTTTCATTGTATTTATGCATTTACAAATGTTATTTATGACATTTCTTTAATCATGATCAATCATACTATTATAACATTTCTTTAATGATTAATAGATAAATTTATCCTAATTATATGTTAATATTTCATAATAGATTTAAATTGTGGTAATATTTCATAACACAAAATTTATATATTATTAAAATACAGCAGAATCATTTTAAATTATACATCTATTATATATTTAAATTAATAAAATAATATGTAAATAATGAGTTTCAGAAACTACACGGAACACTCTTAATGATATAAATAATTATTGATTTATTATTTGAATTCTTTCATATAAACCATAATTAGTAATTTTAAAAATGAATTATATGACCATTCTTTTGTTTGCCACCTTTCACTATTTCAAGTTATGACCTTTTATAAATTAATCTAATAATCTTTCAACTATTACCAAAAACAAATATAAATACACACAAGCGCTTATGCATGTTACGTTTAATAATGGATGCACACATTGACATGAACCGGTGTAACCTTTCATCACACAAATAATGGCCATGGCTTTTTAATTTTATTCTTGATCACTAAACCAACAAACACTAAACGGTTGACCAAATTAAACAGCATGCAATGCATTCATTCGGGCAGGTATGCCAATCCACTTACGCTTCCACAAATTTATTAAACTATCATATTCTAATCTCAATGTCATTCAAAAGGATATTGTGTTACCAAAATTTACAGGCTTTTGTGACATGATCACAAATGAAAAAATTATAAAAAAGAAAAACACACCTTAAAAAAAACACCTTTCATCTAGTAGAAGAAAATTTAGACTAATAAATTCATTGTTTCGTTTAAGATTTGTTGCTAGCCAAACACGAATGACTCTTCTTACAATTTTTTATTAATAATGTTTCATTTGAATATTTTTTAAATATTTTTTTGTCAGATAATCTTCTAAAATATTTAGAACCAGGCAGGGGCGGACGTAGGTGAAGACGTACGGGGTCACGTGCCCCGTCTCTTTTTTATTTTCCTTGCATAATGTATACAACTTATGCAATGCTCCTCTAAACCTACAACTAAATCTGATGAAATAAAATTATGTGCCCCCGTCCAAATGGCCTCTTACATCCGCTATTGGAACCAGGTAACTACACAAAACTTTCTTCGTCACTGTTTTAAGAGTTTGTGAAAGATTTACAGTAAGAAACTCATGGACATGGATTATTTATAGATTTTCAAAGCTATATACAAATAGTCATAATTTTTCAGATTATAGGTAATTATTTTAAAATGGTATCTCTAAAATATTTTTTAAAGAGACACATCATTACAAAAAAATACCCTACATTAAAAAAAATCATATGATCAAAAACAAATTTTAATTAATTGTGAAAAATTACAATAAGAAACTCAATAACATGAAATATTTATAGTTTTCCAAGCTATGTATGAATAGTCACAACTTTTTCGATTATAAGTAGTTATTAAATGGTATCTTTACAATTTTTTTGAATATTCACATCTTTTCAATTTTAAAAAGATACTTATATGACTGGTCACAACTTTTCAATAGTCACAACCTTTCAACATAATTGGAATTCACAACCTTTGAAATTAATTGGGATTGCTATTATTAGTAGATTACGAAGAATAGTAGTAACAAATAATTTGAAGTTATATTAAGTGAATGAAAAAAAGAGACGTCCATTGATATTAAAATAGAAAATAAAGAAAATCAAACATTCATATATCATAAATTTTAAAATATCACTTTAGTCTAAAGTGTTTTTTTTTTTTTAAAAAAAAATTGTCGCTCGTTTCTTCTTACTTTTATTCTTCTAGTTCTTTGTGTTTGTTGTTTCCACAGTTCTTTTCTATAGAAGTTGACAAAACAGAAAAAAAAATTCAAGTAATGTATTAAGTTACACATATAAATAAATTTACAAAACATAATATATATTACATTTACTTTTATTTCTTTATGAATTTTTAAAACTTTTATATGAAAATTGAAATTTTCTTTTTTAATTTTATCTCAAATAAATCAGTTTCGTCCATAATTATATGCACATTTTTGGAAATATCTTCCAATCCTTATTCCTGTGAGTTTATTTTGAATTGTCGACATTGATTATATTAATATACTAGATTATCTCCCGTGCTTCGCACGGCTATGTTCAATATGAAACCGAGAAAATGTTAAATATTAAATTTTCTTTTCCACAACAATTACAAATTATTAGATATGATGTATCACCGCCTGTGTGGATCAATTTTACTGTCTTTATATTATTTGATAATGTTATATTTTCTTATTTAGAGCTAAATTATTTTCTGTCAAATATTTTATGAACCTAATAACATTGGTGCATTCAAATTTTAAAAAATAGGTTGAACGGGGGAGAGGTTACACAATAATTTTTTATATTATTTTAAAATGGTTACATGTTTGCAATATATTTCTAAAATATTGAGATTAAATTTTATTTTTGAGATTAAAAGTATGAATTTTTTTTACAACTAAAATTTTGATTTTCAAGACTTGTTTTTATTTTTAACCACATTACTTATTATGTTATATTTTTAGATTAAAAGTCATAAATTGAGATTTTCTTAATCCAATAGAAAACTGTTTTATTATTTTAAAGGGTTTATGGAAAGGTGTATATCTAACACTATTAATTATCTTATGTCTTCGATTTTAAAAATCCGAGGAAATTTGTAAAAGAAAACTTGAGAAATTTTAAAATTTATTACAGAAAATAATTTTAAAATTAATTTTTTTTAACAGTTGCAGACGTTCAGGTTTAAGCAAAAAAAGAGAGTTGCAAAGACTAAAAAGTAACAAAATTACTGTTTACCTGAATTATGAATGGTCAAATATTCTGCAACTCCATCTAATTCCATTCGTCTTCAACCCTTGCAACCTTGCTCAGAACATATCTTATCCTAATTTTTCTTTGATTGCTCACATCTTCTCATTCTTCTTTTAGCTTTGATTTCTCGTGCATATCTACAGCAAATAAAATAGTTTCAAAAACTGAATAGTACAAAGATTGATGCTTGTTTTTTTTTGTTTACTCAGATTTTGCAGCATAAGTTATGAAACTTAATGATAAAAGTTTCAAATTTATGTAGAAAAAAAAAAGAAGATATGAAGAAACCCGTCAGAAAGAGATATGTCTGTAAAAAATTGTTGTTGAAATATTTTACAGTTTGGTGCACAAAAGAGAAGAAACGATTTTAATTTTTCAAATTGAAGTGGGTGATCGTGGCTTTGAATGAGGAATAGTTTAGATTTAGATCTATGCAATTTTTTTTTCATTGGAGAAAATTTAACTGTATTGATAATGTATTTTAATTTAGTTTTAAAAATTATATTGAAGCACAAATTATGTGTCAAAATTTGATTGGCCATGTGACTTGTGCTTTAGTATATAAGAGATATGAAAAAAAGAGACGTCCATTGATATTAAAATAGAAAATAAAGAAAATCAAACATTCATATATCATAAATTTTAAAATATCACTTTAGTCTAAAGTGTTTTTTTTTTTTTAAAAAAAAATTGTCGCTCGTTTCTTCTTACTTTTATTCTTCTAGTTCTTTGTGTTTGTTGTTTCCACAGTTCTTTTCTATAGAAGTTGACAAAACAGAAAAAAAAATTCAAGTAATGTATTAAGTTACACATATAAATAAATTTACAAAACATAATATATATTACATTTACTTTTATTTCTTTATGAATTTTTAAAACTTTTATATGAAAATTGAAATTTTCTTTTTTAATTTTATCTCAAATAAATCAGTTTCGTCCATAATTATATGCACATTTTTGGAAATATCTTCCAATCCTTATTCCTGTGAGTTTATTTTGAATTGTCGACATTGATTATATTAATATACTAGATTATCTCCCGTGCTTCGCACGGCTATGTTCAATATGAAACCGAGAAAATGTTAAATATTAAATTTTCTTTTCCACAACAATTACAAATTATTAGATATGATGTATCACCGCCTGTGTGGATCAATTTTACTGTCTTTATATTATTTGATAATGTTATATTTTCTTATTTAGAGCTAAATTATTTTCTGTCAAATATTTTATGAACCTAATAACATTGGTGCATTCAAATTTTAAAAAATAGGTTGAACGGGGGAGAGGTTACACAATAATTTTTTATATTATTTTAAAATGGTTACATGTTTGCAATATATTTCTAAAATATTGAGATTAAATTTTATTTTTGAGATTAAAAGTATGAATTTTTTTTACAACTAAAATTTTGATTTTCAAGACTTGTTTTTATTTTTAACCACATTACTTATTATGTTATATTTTTAGATTAAAAGTCATAAATTGAGATTTTCTTAATCCAATAGAAAACTGTTTTATTATTTTAAAGGGTTTATGGAAAGGTGTATATCTAACACTATTAATTATCTTATGTCTTCGATTTTAAAAATCCGAGGAAATTTGTAAAAGAAAACTTGAGAAATTTTAAAATTTATTACAGAAAATAATTTTAAAATTAATTTTTTTTAACAGTTGCAGACGTTCAGGTTTAAGCAAAAAAAGAGAGTTGCAAAGACTAAAAAGTAACAAAATTACTGTTTACCTGAATTATGAATGGTCAAATATTCTGCAACTCCATCTAATTCCATTCGTCTTCAACCCTTGCAACCTTGCTCAGAACATATCTTATCCTAATTTTTCTTTGATTGCTCACATCTTCTCATTCTTCTTTTAGCTTTGATTTCTCGTGCATATCTACAGCAAATAAAATAGTTTCAAAAACTGAATAGTACAAAGATTGATGCTTGTTTTTTTTTGTTTACTCAGATTTTGCAGCATAAGTTATGAAACTTAATGATAAAAGTTTCAAATTTATGTAGAAAAAAAAAAGAAGATATGAAGAAACCCGTCAGAAAGAGATATGTCTGTAAAAAATTGTTGTTGAAATATTTTACAGTTTGGTGCACAAAAGAGAAGAAACGATTTTAATTTTTCAAATTGAAGTGGGTGATCGTGGCTTTGAATGAGGAATAGTTTAGATTTAGATCTATGCAATTTTTTTTTCATTGGAGAAAATTTAACTGTATTGATAATGTATTTTAATTTAGTTTTAAAAATTATATTGAAGCACAAATTATGTGTCAAAATTTGATTGGCCATGTGACTTGTGCTTTAGTATATAAGAGATATGAAAACCAAATTCACGGGTGCAAAACTGTTAAACCAATATTTTTATTTGACCTTGCAAATAATTGTTTTTTAAATACTACAATTAAAATAAAATTATAGATTTGTAATTATTTTAAACCCATATTTTAATTTAGCCTTGTAAATAAGATTATTTAAAAAGAAACACTACAATTAAAATAAAATTATTAAAAATGTAAATATTTTAATTTGTATGAAAATTATCTTAAATTAATATTTTTATTTTGTAATTATATTAAACCCACATTTAGGAAAATAAATACTACTATTAAATAATTATTTGTACTTGGAATTTCTTTGTTTACACTTTTGTTTAAAACTTAAAAAAAAATTACTATTAAATAACTATTTAGATGATAATTGTTATTTTGCACATGTCACAATCATAAATATATAATTTTCATGCATCGCAATCATATTAATTAACAATTTGGAAGAACCAAACTTTATATAATAAAATTTTATAATTTAATTTAATTATTAATCAACTTATCTTATATTGCTAATATTTTATTTACTAGATATATGATTTTTTTTAACCGAATGTATATGTTTTAAGTGTCAACGCGCCAAACCCAAAAGGCAAAATGATATACCATGGATTTTTTCACTGTTAGCAAATGTATATATGAGTGTTTTAGGGTATATTATATTGGTCTGAAGTATATTTTAGAGTATTTTCAGGTACAAGTACGTTTTGGAGAACTTTGGTGATTTTGGAGCATTTTGGAGCCATTTTAAGTGTGGATGGAGAGCTTCCCATGGTGCGATTGAGATGATCCTTTGATACAAGATAGAGCTATGAGCGTCGATCGATACTGAACCACGAACAGACAACATGGTTGCGACTCTTGTGCTGACAAGGAATTAGAATGGAGACCTGCTTGTCCCCGGGGGTTCATATGTGTAATGCAGCAGGTCAGAAAATAGATGCACATGGGGCTGTAAACCTTGAAGCATCTGCTTCTGCTGAGGTTGATAGAGTTCTTCGATAGAGAACTATAGTAGAATTGTCCAGGCTTAGTCAGTTCTATACCAACAGGTCTACGATTCAACCTCCAACAATCCATGGAGTTGATATGAAACCCGCCTACTTCTCTTATGTGGATCACCACCCCTTTCATGGTCTTCCTCATGAATTTCCTTTAGACCATATTAAGACACTAGAAGAATTTGTTTTGGGCATCCAGGAGCATGAAGCAACCAAAGACTACATCATCTGCAAGCTATTCAAATATTCTCTTTCTGGGAATGCGGTAAGTTGGTTGAAGCTCCTACCACCAGGATCTCTCACTACCTGGAATGATGTCAAGACTGCGTTTCTGACTAAATTCTTTGATGATGCAAATCCTGGAGAGATAAGAGATGAGATTTGGACATTCTCTTAGGGACCTACTGAAACATTCACAATCTCTTGGGACAGATTTAGGAGATACCAAAGGGACTGTCCACATCATGGTTTTACAGAGATTCAGCTGCTGAAATAATTCTGTCAGGATATTGATGCGTGATATCATATAATGCTGCATACTGCAAGCGAAGGAAACTTCAAGACAAGGAAACCAGAGGAAGCTAAGAAATTGATTGAGAACTTGGTATCAAGCAAAATTACCAAGAATTTGGATATGCACAAGATAAAATCGACTGCAATGGATGGTGACAAGATTGCTGAGGCCGACATTGGTTATGTATATGAAGTCTCTTTGGTGGAACAGGCTATAGAGAAGAATGAGAATCATGACCATATTCAGAGGATATAATCTATAATGGAAAAGATCCTGAAAATTTAGCAGAAGATGAGTGACCACTTAAATCCGAGGTTGGATTTTGTCTACAAGAAGCTGACTGGAAAATTTGAAGCCTTGGACACCCATGTCATGACGCTAGATACCCAGGTTTCTCAGACTGCAAAAGCTATGAAGATGCAAGAAGCTCTGGTTAAAGGGAAAATTGTAGAAAGTGAGAGGCACTAGGTTGATGATATCTTAGATAATGATTCCAGGGAAGTGATCGAGTATGAGAACTTGGAGGAAGAAGCTTTTCTAGTCAAAATTTTCATATCCATTGGCAGCTCACATTGGCGTCGATCGACACCGTCAGCCAAGCATCGATCGACATCTTCAGCTGAGCACCGATCAACAATATCAGCTGGGCATCGATCGACACCCCCTGAAGAGTACAGGAACAGTGAGAATTTAACGACATTCAGAATTTTCTGCTCGACACCCACACCCTCCCATCTCGTACAGTGTTAAAACAGACGATATTGATCGGCATCATCACGACGTAATCGATCGACAACAACAGAGGAGCACCGAGCGACATCAGCAGCCGAGCAATGATCAACAATCTCCTATGACATGTCAACTGCGTTTACCAGACCTCGATGCACACCGCTTGAACAGAACTCAAAACCCATCTCAGACATCAGTTTGTTTACGAACAGCATAAAAGACCAATCAGCAACCTGCATATGCACCAGAGCAAGAGCAATTGACTCTAGTTGAAACCTCTTTCCTTGAGAGTGTTGATCGACGATATAAACCAGGTGTCGATCGCATCAAATGGACGGACACGAACCTGTCATGGAACGGCAGGCAACAAAAGAAGGGATTCCAATTGGGGAAAGAGTGAGATCTAGGAAACCCTATATTCCTTAACACCTCAGGAGACAAGTTAACAAAGTGGAATTTGATGGATTTCACAAGAGGGTGAAGAGGGTTCTTAAGGATATGTCTTTCGAGGTTGCCTATCATAAGTACAGACTTGGTAATTTTTTCAGAGAGAGCAGAGAGACAGATAAGGACATTGAATTGCTATTCAACAAGGTCAGCCGTAAACCCAAGAGGACACTAAAGAAGGAACAAGATCCTGGAAAGTTCTTGATTCCATGCTGTATACATAGCCAGAATTTTGCAAACGCCCTCTGCGATACTGGATCTGCAGTCAACATCATGGCCATCGACACTGCTGAGCTATTAGGACTAAAGATGGAGCCTTGTCAAGATAGTTTCACTTTCTTGGATAACTCCAATGAAAACTCAGCAGGAATGATCAAGAATGTTAACATGGAGATAGGGGAATGTATTATCTATGTGGACTTTCATGTTGTGGATATCAAATCAGGGAAGACATCTCCACTTATTTTTGGAAGAGCATTCATGGCTACAGTGGGGAATTTTGTGATCTCAAGAAGAATAAGATGTGCCGGACTAATGTTGATGAAACTGTCTTCTATGATCCCGTGGAGAAGAAGAACACTGAGGAGTTTATTTCATGAATAGAGATGTTTGAAGATCCAGCACCTACAGTTGATTCAAATCGCGAGCTTGCAAAACTATGATTAGCATCGTTCGACATTCATATTTCAGCATTGGTCGACATTCAGCCTTCAAAATCGATCGACACGAAGCCATTAGCATCGGTTGACACCATTCGAATTTCAGAACAGACCAAGACTGAAAAGTCTAAGTCTAGAGGAAGGATTAGGAAGATGAAGAAGAAAAAGAAAAATAATGTTGATGCAGATTGCGTGTCACTAGTCCCTTCGCAATGTCAAGAGGGAAGTCTTGAGTATAGAGTGCGCTGCAGAGGAGGTCCAGAACCTTTTACTAGGGTTAAAGTACTATGTGATCCAGAGCTGAGAGAGAAAGGGAAAATTTATGCAAGAGCTTTTATCAACTGCATCAACAAAATGAGAAAGAGAGACATTGAGACTTGTTCTGAAGAAAGTTCACATTCTCATCCGGTCCAAATAAAATCTCCAAAAGTCAAGCTAATGACAAAAACATAAGCTCTGAATGGAGGCAACCCGTTTTAGGTAAGTTTTAATTATTTATTTTTTATGTTATACTGATTTTCGCATTTATTTATTTCAGAAAAAAGATGATGAACAGTGACGATACTGTAGCAGAGGCAATGTAACATCGATCGACATTGTAGCAGAAACGTTGATCGACATTGTAGCAGCGATACTGTTCATCGGCAAAAATAAAAATAAAAAAATAATTTCTGGTTTTATTTATTTCTGATTTTTTGTGTTATATTAATTTCAGGTAAAAAAAAGAGAACCGAGGAAAAGAGGTTATATACCATTATGGACCGACACCTGATCATCGTCGGTCAACACCACTTCACATGAGCATCGTGCGACACCTGATCAGTGTCATTCGACAAAACATCAAGAGAATCGATCTATGGTCACTTAATTGTGTCTATCGCCATTCACATCCAGCGAGCAGGTATATCATCTTACTTTGTTTAATTTCATACTTATGATTTATTTTTCCACCAATCTTAGACTGTATAACAATGAGGACAGTGTTTTTTTTTTAATCTGGTGGATGTATTACTAATATTGTGCTTTATTTTGAGTTTTATATTTATTGAATTTTATTGAGTAAAGAAAGGGATGTGGAAATTTTTCAATTTTACTTACTATCTAACCACTCTCTAGCACCATTCTTTGAGGTTATTGACTGCAAGGTGTACTGAATGGAAATGCAAAAGTGGATCACCTGCCAATAACATCCATGCTAGCTAAGAAAGTCCGAAGGAACCAAAGCTGACTTCCAACCTTAATAAACTTAACTTTCTTGTCTTGGGGCTTGGTTTACATTGGATTAGATTCTTCTGTCAGGTCTGAAAGGTATAAGTCTGGAAATTTTTCATTTTCTTCTCTCCTCTCTTCGGCATCCATAAGAATAAAAGATTAAAATGGTTTCATGCAGTTTAGAGGGGTAGGAGTGTCTCATGCGACTCCATTATTCTTGTCTAATGGAATGATCACACATTGTTGGAAGCGAGGGGTAGAAGTGTCTCCTGTGACCCCACTATTCGCCTACACTTACCAAGAAAAGAAAAAGAAAAGAAAAAAAAATCGAAAAAAAGATGAATAAGATCGACTGCATTAGCATTGGATTTAGGATAAAAAAGATTCAGATAAGAGATATAAGAGGAAAAGAAACCATAATAAGACTACATGTGTACTTAGATACTTACTGGAGTAAGAATCCACGTGTCCCTTGATCGATACTCCAAGATTTAGCCTACACGTTTAAATGCAGAAATAATGTCAGTAAAAGGGTATGTCAGACGGAATCAGCTAAGCAGTGGGCTAGATGGTTTGTTTGCTAAGCTAAGGTCTAGTACATGAAGTGCGTCTAAAATTGGCACTGATTTGATGTGGCTTGCAGCATTGCAGAGGTAAAAGTAGGAAGTTTAAAATTGTGTGAGTCCTTGTTGTTTTCAAACCTCTTTCACATATTTATTCTTGTTTTGCTTGAGGACAAGCAAAATGGTAAGTCTAGGGGTGTGATATACCATGGATTTTATCCACTTTTAGCCATGGTATATGAGTGTTTTAAAATATATTATATGAGTTTGGAGTATGTTTTAGAGTATTTTCAGGTTCAGGTACGTTTTGGAGCACTTTTGGTATTTTGGAGCCTTTTGGAGTCTTTTGAGGTACATAACTATATAGACATATCAGATTTTTATATATGGATATAGACCTTCCCACGGTGAGATTGAGCTGATCATTTGACACAAGATATAGCTATAATATAGCTTTCCAATGTCACTGGTTTGAGGTCAATCCAACGGTTAGATCAGAAGTTATGCATGTTTTACTGAAGTGTGGTTAGTTTGTCTCGCGAGAGAGAGCTGTTGAGGAGATGAAGAAACGTCGATCGACGACACAGCTTTGGTGTCGATCGACGGTGATGCCAGAACGCGGTCCGAGTATATTTGAAGACCGACTAAAGCCCAGAAGCAACCATAAATTACCAAGATGCCCTTGGATGATCTAAAACCATATTTCTGTGTTTTTAGGCCATTGTTGATGGCTACGCTTTCTATTATTCTATTCTATTATTTTATCTTAGGTTTGGAGAGAAGATCAACTCTCTTTCAGAGATTGATTGGAACTCTATTGGTTTTATCATTGATTTCTTATCTATTATTCAGACTATGATTTGTGTTATTGCTTCCATGTCTCACAATTCACCTATAGGTTTAGGGTTCAAATAGGTTATGAAGAACTAGCCCAAAATATAGAACTGCTAAGTTGTTAGTGATATACATCAATAGAATTGTTCTTACTGCTTGTGTTCTAGTGTCGCGAACTAGAACTCTGATATTAGGATAATTAGGCGCAAGCGAAAGCATGGTCTTTTTACCTGTATTGTGCTAGGATTGCTAGAAACAAACGGAAATTGATCTAGGAAACTTAGTGAACATAATTCAAACATGCTCGGTAAAGCTTGCTGGAAGGAACATCGATCGACAACCCTATAGGTGTATCGATCAACATTTCGAAAGGTGTATTGATCGACTATCCATTGATAGCATCGATCGATACTTTTTCCAGATCGACAAACGACAGTTGAGATCTGAGATCCAGATAGTAGATATTCTAAACAAACAGAAGTTGATAGAATATTTCTTAGTTTGAGTTTTATAATATCCAATACTTATCTCTAGCTTCTATACTATTATAATCCTGATTATCTGAATAGAAACCCTAAGTCTACTTATTGCTCCTTATTGATTACAACCTCAACCAATCAAACAACTGTCTTGTTCACCTTGCTTTCATTTATTTACTGCCTTATAAACCGTTTGTCTAGCTTAACATTAATTTCTAAAGTCTATTGTGTGACCTAGCTCTCTGTGGATTCGATCTCTAAATACTACAACTTGACCTTTTGTTTGAGAAAGTACAAATCACTTAGGGTAATTTGAGTGATATCGCAAAACATATTTATTTTAGTGAAAGTTCAAATTTAAAAATCAAATGTGCTCATTTACAGGGCAAAACATATTTTCCCAAATTGCATAACATATTAAATGTGGCGAGTTAGTTGGTTTTGACACCCTATCTTAATCATAATTTTCTAAAACAAAAATCCAGATCAGAACCGCTGTGGAAATATTATATGAGCTGGGTAATCTCAAAAAGTCAAGTCAACTAGATATGAACATACTTCATTTAATTCTATATATTACGTCTCTGTGCATGTATCTAAGTTAATAAGCTACGTTGATGATGGCGGCGCTTCTTCATCTCAGCACTCTCTTTTCACTCTTAGCCACAATCCTTTCAATCGCAGAAAGTACGTACAAACATAAAACTCCCCAACATTGATTATTTACTAGCTTTAACCCACTTCAGTTATTTTTAACTCACTTACATCGTTTTTTGGTTCTGTTCTATCATTAGGTATAAGCATTGACTGTGGATCAACGGGATCCTACGTTGACTCGAACAATGTAACATGGGTCGGAGATAAAGGCTTCGTCACGACCGGCGAGCCCATGAAGATTCCAGACGTCATTACGAAGCCGATCAACACCCTGCGGTACTTTCCAACTGGCCAAACCAACTGCTACACCAACATTCCGGTGACAAAACGCCAGAAAACACTCGTGCGGACAAAGTTTTACTACGAAAACTACGATGGTAACTTTTCCCCGCCATCTTTCGACTTGGTTTATGATGGGAAACACCGTGATTCTGTTGAAATCACTGAGTCTTTACTCAACAACGAGGAGACGTTCTATTACTCGGAGTTGATATTTGCTCCGGCTAATGAGAGTATTAGCGTATGCCTCATCCGTACGTCTCCATCCGACAACCCGTTTATATCGTCCATCGAGGTTTACAGCTTAGACGTCGGAATGTATGCCGATCTTGGTCCCAGTGAAGGTCTGATTACCCGACAAAGAACTGCTTGCGGGGCCAAAGAGAGTATAAGGTAGATATTGCCTTACCTTAACAAAAAAAAAGGTTTGGGGTTTCATATATGCGTATTTAAAACATGGAGCTCTAATTAAAGTAAATAATTGTGTACATATAATAATCGTATTCTTAAAACATATAATTATTTCAGACAGGTAAAATTTTTAGTATCTAATTAAAGTAAATAATTGTTTACATAAATAATCGTATTCTTAAAACATATAATTATTTCAGAGCGGTAAAAAATTTGTGAGGAGATTGAGTCCTTGTAACCAAAGTTGGTCCCAACTTGAAAGAGATAATGGCAAGGGCCAGAAACTTTTTAAAAATACCGATTTAATTATTGTATCTAACTTTCGTGTTTGAACTTATTTTAGCTACCCGTTAGATCCTTACGGTAGGCCATGGTACCCGTTAGGTGCCGATGATACACTGGCCGATCTAACAACCTCAGCCCCGTCGATAGACATCACAGGGGCGTCAAACAAGCCGCCAGAGGTTGTTATGTCGAAGGCATCGTCATCGCTTGGGGAAAGCATAAAACTCTCTAACTTGGCGCTCCCCTTAACCGGTCTACCGGTATACTTGGCTCTTTACTTCTCGGAGCCTCAGACTCTAGGTCGCACCCAAAGACGGTCATTCAACGTTTTCTTGGATGAGACCCAAGTTGGTTCCGGTCCCATCATTCCGGTTTTTGGGAAAGCAACTCAACTTGTTTTGAGAGATGTAGTGGCCACGTCAGGGTCCCAAATAGTATTTCAGTCCACTGGTGACTCGGTTTTGCCACCCATCATTAACGGTGTGGAGCTGTTTTCGATAAGTAACAGCCGGAATGGTGGAGGTGGAGGTGGAGGCCGAAGCCAAAGCAGCGGTGGTAATAATGACTTTGGAGGTTAGTCTTTAATTTTAGTTTTAAGTGAAATAATAGTATAATATTGACCAATCAAACCATAAACCCCCCATCACCTTTTGCTTGAAACATATTAATATATTTTGTTTCATATAATGGTAAGTTTTTTTTTTGGGTGCAAGTATAATGGTAAGTTAGTAACTAATTATGTTCGGGAGGAGTGGCAACATAACTACGAACGTTTTTAATCGTAGAATTCCCCTTATTTATTTAATGTGACACTATTTTCTAATATGAAATGTATGGATTGTCAAAATGAACTATAACTCATGAACTAACTCAATTCAGCTTGATTTTTCATGAGCACAAATTCTATTTTTTAAGTTCATTTAATAAATGAGTTTAATGAACGAGATTAATTAGATCACGAATTATATGAACGGTTTTTATGAACATGAGCCAATTCATGAGCTTAGTCATTTTTATACTTAAAATTATATATATATCTTATGTAAAAAAGATAATTTGTATATTATCATATTTATCTTTTAAAATTAAAATGTAAAACCAAATTTTTTAAAGATATATATTGAAAATTTATAATAAAATTTTATATACTCATCATCTCATATATATCTTTAAATTTAGATGTAAAACAAAATATTCCTAAGAGATAATTTAGAAATTACTCGTAATTATCTTACTTAATATTTTGTTTTCATTTAAATTTTATAAAACATAGATAAGTAATATAGAAATCATACTTTTAATTTTATAAAACTTATTTTAATATTTTAGTTTATGATAATTAATTTTTTATAATAGATCGCAAGCTAGCTCGTTTATCTCATGATCTAAATGATATGAGTTCAAGTTTACATATTGAAGTTCAATTAATAAATGAGCTAAGCTGAGCTACCTTATGATAGATCTGAACTTACTAAGAGTTGAACTGAGTTGAGCGAGTTAGCTCATTTTGACACCCCTAAACGTAATTCATACATGATCCACACTATTGATTAAAAAAAACAATTGCGAGCAGAAATCATCCGTAGTTAAGGATTTTGCCCGATTTCATTCGGCAAATAACTCCTCGTTTTAATAATGGTATAATACATAATTTAATTTTACTATCTTTACACAAAATAACTAACTGGACACCCTTCTATGATGGCTATAGGTGAGGCAAAAAACAATGGAGGAAAGAAGAAGAAAAACAAATTACCACTCATTCTTGGAGTTGCGTTCGCCTCTGCGTTTGTAATTCTCTCATCAACGTTTGGAGCTATTTTCTTGAGAAAGCGTCAAAATACTAAGCCACAGTCCAATACCACACCAACTACGTCCACAGGTATGTATATATATAGTTGATGACTAAGCGTTACGTTGATATTACTGGATTAAAAAAAGTAGCACTGATGACAAGTAATCGTTACTATCTGTATATTTTCAAGAGAATGGGACAGGCACTGGAATGTCACCTCTAGTTGAACAGCAATTTGCTAGTGATGCAGACCACTCTTATGTTGTTCAAGATGATCATCACTGACATTGGTTCCTAGTTGTCAACGAGCTACATCCATGTGTTTTTATTCTACTTTTAAAATTTATGATATTTTTCTTTATAAATAGTATTCTGTTTAATTGTTATCCGACCAACAATTGTTATTAAACTCATGTTTTCATCACATTCTTTTTAAAGATATGGGCATTACCACTGATTTCAGTGATCCAAGATGGTTTTTTTAATATTTTCTATATACACGAATATGGATCATGAGAGTTCCAAACCGGATAGATCATGATATTAAAATTAATTGTAGTACATATGGAAAAGAAGGAAGTAGGTAATGCATGCCGGAGTTGGTCAGACTTTTTTAATTTAAATATATATATATATATATATATAATCTATATATCATTAATTATTATAAGAAAGTTGGCAGTTACATATATCTCGTTAAAACATATAGTCATACACATTGCAAAAAGAAAGAGTTTGAAGCAACAAGTAAATAATTTGAAAACTTATTATAAACCCTGATGTAGTTCAAGCTAGAAAGCTGAACTATAAAGTCATCACAGAAGCTTTAGCCATAGCCCACGTCGACCATGCTTTCCATTTACGTGTCTTCCTCTACCCTTAGCTTGTAGCTGCTATCTCAGTTGCCTTACATGCATATTGCAACAACCCACTTCTGAAGATTTTTAATTTCAAAGAAAATGGATCAAGAGCGATTTTTCTACAAAGGAATTATTTCTCTAAATGTGGAAACACTTGATTTCTTCTATCGAGTTGAAACAAATGTGGTCTAAGCCTCTAAGAAAGTATTCGATTAGAGAGGAAAAAGCAGAACATTGACTTTCTCTGAACGGGTGGTTATTGTCTTGCGTCTTGCGGGCTTGTTGCTCGCATTAGCGTCAAACCAACGAAGATTACAAAGCGGTTAAGTTGTTGTTGTTTATTTCTTTGTGTGTCAAATAAAACCTCAAATTGTGTGCAATAACTGTATCAGTGTCAAAAGGTCAAAACCGTGTTTGCTATATAGTATCGTAACTGGAAATTATTCGATTAATTAATTAAATTTTTTTTGTTTGCTAAGAAAACTAATTAATTTGCAACTTGCTGATAAAATAGACTAACTTGCCGGTCACACTAAGTGATCAGAATTAAATAAATCGACAACCACGAAATGTTTATTTGGTCAGTCAAACAAACATGGTAGAGGGAGCTCATGAGAACCCTAAAATTGATTACTAAAAGAAACAACAACAATGCATATTCCTGACACTGTAGCATGAGTTTGAAAAGGTCAAGATTAAAATGCACATAATGTAGGAATATCCTGTACTTGCCGGTTGTTGATAAAATTATTATTTCTCAGCTGGACAATAAAAATGTCAAAGCTATAAAATGTTTTCGTGTTCGATTCCAACTTGGTTTTAAGATACTAATAGACAGCTAAATTCTGCAGATATATCATATATAAAAAGATGCGTGCACAGATGTTGTATAGAGAGCATTAGTTGAAAAATTAGCTCCCACCATGGCTACTGATTCTCTTTTTCTTCTCTTTTTTCTTTCCATCATAACCCTCTCTCAAGCGAGTAAGTAAACTCTCTACTAACTTGTAATTAAACTCTTCGTTTAAATAGTTTTCAATCTTACATATTGTAAGTTCTTTCTTAGAACCCAACCAAGTTAGTTTAGTACACCAAAAAAGTCTTGGATTTAATCGTTAATCTGAACACCTTGGTCGGGATCAATCGACATGATTAAAGGGTCCTTTTCATGTTTTATTTTCGTCGACTTGTGTTTAGTCTTTTGTATATGATGCGGTTTCCTATAAACGTTTACGAAAGGCTTTTGTTATCATATGGTCACAAAGATCTATATAACGACTTTTTTTCAAAAAAAAAAAAGATCTATATAGCGACCGTGTGAAATTTTCCGAAACCCCATCACACATTAAGCGTGAAACAAATGTCTTAGTCACGTTTTTATAAATGATGATTTTTCAGAAAACTTCTTACTGCAGATTATTTTATGCTAGGTTCTAAATTCACTTTATCTACAACAGAAAAAAAAAATCATCATTTATTCAATTACACAATTTTTTTAGTTACGTTGTTATATCAAATAGCACTTCATTATTTGCCTCAAAGTTGGATACATAATCCATTTTTAGCTATATATGATTCACATCATCATCATCATGACACTATCATGATTCATGCATGCATGATCAATTTCAGGTGTAAACATAGACTGTGGAACGTCATCATCGAGCCTAGACGCCAACAACATAAAATGGGTCGGGGACAAAGACTTCATCACATCCGGAGAATCGGCCACAGTTTCCTCCACAACCGTAGAGAAATCCCTCACCACACTCCGGTACTTCCCAACCGGTGAATCCAACTGCTATAACATTCCGGTAACAAAAGGGGGAAAGGTTCTAGTGCGCACGATGTTTTACTATGGGAACTACGACGGGAAGGCTTCATCCCCAACCTTCAGTGTAGTGTTCGAAGGGAAACACCGAGGCACCGTATCGATATCTTCGGCATTCGAGCCTTACACTTTAGAACTGATATTTTCCCCAGCCAGCGGAGAGACAAGCGTATGTTTTGTGCGCACCTCTTCGTCATCAAACCCGTTTGTATCATCCATTGAAGTTGCTGACTTGGCCGATGGCATGTATGACGAGCTTGGTCCCGGTGAAGGTTTATTTTACCAACAACGAGTTGCGTATGGGACAACAGAAACTATAAGGTAATTAACATTATCCAACTACGTACTTCTATAACTAACATAAATAGTGTTGAGTTTCATGATCAATGAGTAAATTGGCATATATCCTCCAGTAATACCCTTTATTTTTTCTAATTCTTAATGTAGACTTCTGAAAATACCTTTCAATTATATTTTCTTTTAGTTTTGTGTTCATGGTCAAAAATGTTCTATTTATTTACAAAAAAAGTGTTTTATTTCAAATGAAATGATAGTATCTTCCGTTTTAATCCCAAAATGTTTGTAAATTGTAAATGTATATGGAAAAAAGAAACCATTTGAAAAACAAATGATGATAAGAAAACGAAAAAAAATTGAAAAAATAAATTTTAGTGTGAGATTTTTAGAGTCTCTTGTTGTGTGAGTGAAGAACAAACCCTTTAGGGTGAAATGACTTTTGAACTGATGAAGGGAGAATCTGATGAAAAAGAGTGTAAGTGATTTAGAAACAAGAGATTATAGAGATTGAGAGTATAAGAGATTGAGAGATTAATCTTGATTGGTAGAGCATAATGCAGTAGCAGCATGCTATAGAATCAGTATGCTGCAGGAGCTGTACGCTTTTTGCTAAACTGTTTAATAGGATGATTGTTAGAGCTCTGTGAGTATGCTATTTAAAACTATTATAAAAATTAGTATATAATATATAATATATTTATTTTAATGAATATATTCCTATTATATATATATAAATATATAAAATTAAAATATAAATAATTAATTTATTTTATCAATAATTTAAAAATTATGATTATATCGAAAAATTATTTTTAAATATAGATAGTTTAATTATAAAAGATATATTTAAAAAATTCACATTTAAAATAAATAAATTATATAAATTAAATTATATAAATTAAATTATATTTTAAATGTGAAATATTATTTTTTCTAAAAAATATTTTATTGTAAATTAATTTTAGAAATGCAAAAATTTATTTTCTGGTTATATAAATAGTTTTATCATATTATTAAATAAAATAAATAAATTAATTACACATTTTCCTTAATTTTATAAATTATAAATGCAAATACTCTTTTAAAAGCTTCATATGAAAGCATTGGCCATAGAGCATTTGGAGACTATTAGCATTTAGTAAATACTTCTCTAAATGTTTTTCTAACAATTGTTGATTGGATAATGTAGAGCATGATGCTAATGCTTATGCTCTACCAATCAAAGCTAAGTAACCAAGAATAGAGTTTCAAAACCAAGAACACTTTAGATAATGAAGGAGAAGGGAAATTCCCCTTAACTTACTTAAGTTAAATCTGTGTACAATGAGGACTTTTATAGCTAAATACATAAGACAATAAAGATTAAAGAAATATGAAGAGGACAAAGAGATAAGGGTCCAACAGCTCTAAAGAGATAATTAAGGTTCCAACAGTACTATTTTGAATTTTAAACTTTGAACTTTTGGACTGTAGTGAACAGTGCTCGCGAATCCTTACAACACCAAAATGTTCAATGAAGGTTTTTCAAAATCGCCCACTTTGATGCCGTAGGGGATATGTCTTTTTTCTCAAACACTGTTCTTTTCCCTTCAACATCAAAGTGCTCAATATAGCTTTTTTGAAGTGCTCACTTCGATGTTGTAGGTAAATCTGTTTTCCACTTCTCTTTTGCTCTCTTTGTCTTTGATTCTTCCTTCTTCATTTTCTTCAAGTTAACATTTAGTAACTAAACAAAACACATATACGCCAAATTTAAACAACAATCAAGACCATAATCTCATTAACCATAAAATATGTAAAATGGCTAGGATTAAACCTATACTTACAAGTTAATAGCTTCTTGGGTTTGGCTATATAAGAATAACTTTTTCATTTTCTTTTAGATCGGATCTTTACGGTAGGTTCTGGCTGCCTTCCGAGATAAACATATTGTTGACAGGAGTACCGTCAGCAGCTGCATCTATCGATACCTCTGATGCATCAAACAAGCCGCCTGAGTCCATTCTTCGTAACTCTTGGAATGGGGAAAGCTTAACACTATTCGACGCCACTCTTCCTACGGGAGGAGTTCCTGTTTACTTGGCTATGTATTTCTCGGAGCCACTCGAAATGAGTGTACGATCGTTCAACATTTTGTTTGGCAGTAAGAAAGTTGGTACGGGTCCAATTGTGCCAGTGTATGGAAAAGCTACCCAAGTGGTAGTGAGAGACGTCGTGGCCAGCTCAAGCTCCCAGCTAGTGTTCCAGTCCACAGCTAGTGCACTTTTACCCCCCATGATAAATGCGTTGGAGCTCTACGTGATAAGTTCTGGTACAAGTGGAGATGGAAGCGGTAATGGAAGTGGAAGCGGATCAGGAACAGGTGGAGGTGGTGGGGAAGGTGGAGGAGGCGGATCTGGGAGTGGCGGACCTGCAGGTTTTTTTGAATGAATTTTTCAGTGATTAGTCTTGGTTACGGAGTAAAATCCCAAATTATCAAAAATGCCTTATATATATAGTTACCTACGTAATTTAATATATAACTTTTTTTTGTTTAACTTTTTCCTAAGGCTCTGGTGGGACTGGAAAAGGGGGAGGAAGCAATGAAGGGAGCTCAGGTTGGTAATTCGAGTTTTCTTTCCGTTCTAGCTTGCGATCTTGATGGGTTTATTAGTTTGATGAAAGTAACCCATATATACAGGAGATATCTTTATGCATTTATAGATCATAAATGAAGAAATGCAAGTAAAAATCAGTACATTCTGATATCAATGTAGGTGGGTCAAACAATGAAGAAAAGAAAAGTAAACTGCCAATTATAGTCGGTGCGGTATCTGCGGTAGTGTTTGTTATTATTGTATACGTTATCGTTGCTATTTTCTTGGCGAAACGTCGCAAAGGAAGGCTGCAAGGACTAACATTGCCAACGTCTACAGGTAGACATTGGTCTCTTGATATGTTTAGTATAATTTGTACTGTATACAAAGAGTTTGATCTCTTTGTTTTGATGATAGTTTCTCAAACGGGTACTGGACCATCCCCTCTATTTGGACAACAGACGGGGAACGACGCGAACCAGTCAACAAATGAGGCAGACATGGGAGATATCGACGACCTGATTGGAGTGAACCAATCGTATGTAACACAACAACATTGAACTTCTGTTTGATATAAATATTTTTAACCTTCAATAGTTCAATTGTATGGCTTTCCAATGACTTTTCTTTTTCCTTCTAAATTGCGAGATGTTTTTTGTTCTTTATGGTTTTTTTTTTAAATAAAGTTGTTCTTTATTGTTAATCACATTCAATTATTTATGGGAAATTACTTGATGTATGCAAAAAACACATTATAGTTCACTAACTAACCGAACAAAAATTATCCCCTATCATTTCTACAATATATACCATATTGACCTTTATATTTATTTCTTTATTTTTTTTAGTTTTTGCTCATTTTTATCCCCTTCAATCTTATTTCCTAAATAGTCTTTAAAGTATATAAATTCATATATTTTAAAATTCAACTGCAAAACATAATCTTCTAATACATATAACATGATTTGAATTTTTTAAATCATATACTTTTTCAAAAAATTAAACACCCACCATTGACGAAACTGGACTGAGATGCGGCGCCACAATAGATAGAAAGAACATGAAAACAAAAAACTAAAGAGAACGTTTTCTATGATTCGACTTCCGTTGCAGAAGAAAACCCTCTTTAATAGAAGTCAAATAATATGAGCATTTTGATAGAAACTGAATCGATTCATCAAGCTGAGGAAGATAATTGGTTTTGGTACCAAAACGTTTTTCGCAAAAAGAGAGATTAAAATAAAAGAAGTAATTGCATATATTTTAATGACATGATCTAAATATTTTCTTCAAATGAATGACATGTCATTAAATTTGTATTTGATTGGTTGATTAAACATGTTGATGTGGACACTCTAGATGTTGATTATATTATCTTTTTAGTATTGTAAGATTTGTGAGGTTGTGAATGTTGGACCTGTTGACAATCTTATGGAAAAAAGGAAAATCTTTAACTAAGTAGAATTAACTATTTGCGAGATAATGTAGATGAGCATTTAATTTTATATTGTTTTATTTTTATGACATGATATTAATTTAATTATTAACATTTAGTGATATGTGTTTAAGATGTCCAATGTGGTTCAAGTATGCAAAATAAGTATCAAATTTCTTTAAATCTAATGAGGCATCATGGTTTGTATGTATTGCTCGGGTTTTTTGGTGTACGAGAATACAAAAAAGGTCTTATTTTTTTTGTTTTGTTTCTAAGATTTAAACTGTTGATAATATATGATTTTAATTGAATATTTTTATTTTGTTGATGTTTCAAGAGCTGTGATTGTCTCTAATAACTTCAGTGCCACTGCTATTCTTTTTGATCCAAAACTACAAGAAGTGTTTAATCTCAATTCAAAGTAACCTAGCGATGATTTTGTTATTTCTAAAGAAGACTTTGATCCAAAATCTATATATTTTAAAATAGATTTATATGATGAGTTTTTTCCGTTAAGAATCCACTAAAATTTATAAGTAGAATGAATGTATTGAATGAGGCGTGTTATGCTTATTAAATATTTTGGTTATAGCAATATAATGTAGGTTGAACCTATAAACCTTGAATTTTTTTTTTGAAAATGTAGCATCTACTCTTATTCAAAACATTATATAAAAATATCTCTAAAACTACCGAGCTTGAGCCACGAATAAAAAATTAGAAAAATACCACCACTCTTCGATATTGAAAAGAATTTTGTTAGTCATAATTAATCAAGCAAATAATCCAAATTTTAAATAAAATAATTGTGTTTAGACCCACAAGCCATTATAATTTGATTAAAATCGAATAAAACACACAAATAAATTTAATATGTATATCTAATTAAATAAATTAGTCTGAATACAAAACCTAATTCTATCACTTTTTATTGAGAATATATATTAATCTGCATCTCACGCACAAGGTGCGGATCCACACCTAGTTGAGTTTTCCATTTTTTGAGGAGAGATCATTTAAGGATGGATTAGCTGAAAGGATGATCTTAGACAAGAAAAAAATCACGGAATATCTGTGTGCGTCACCAAAAGCGTAATTTTGTTTTTGTCAATTGAGTTCATTCAAGGATAACTGAGTAAACCAACGTACGAACAAGCCATAAACCGGCCAGTAAGAAGAATAAAGAGGAAAAAAACAAACAAAGGTGCTGTTCCAGAGGGGCCAGAAGTCGCAAGCTTGATCGATGGAGTCTGCCTGCACTCTCTGCTTCATTCAAACAACTGACGAGGGCTTCAGCACACAAGATAAATAGGAATGGAGATAAGGGATTACCTTGTCTGATACCCCTCTCTGGCTTAATAAGCCATGTTCATTCCCATTCATGAGGACAGAGAAAGAGACCGAGCTAACACAAGCCATAATCCATTTGATCCATCCATGCGCAAAGCCCGTTTTTTCCATCAGAATCTTCAAGAAGTTCCACTGAACTCTATCATTGGCTTTTGACATGTATGTCTTTATTGCCATGAAGCCATCAGACACTCTAGCATTAACCTTGAGGCCATGGACCATTTCATGAGCTATGAGTATATTATCTGAGATGAGTCTGCTTGAGACAAAGGCTCCTTGAGTCTCTGAAATAATACCATGAAGAATATGCTTCAAGCGGTTGCAAAAAATCTTGGATACAATCTTGTACTGAACCGAGAAGAGCCTAATAGGCCGCATGTCTGACATCTTGGACGGGTTTGGAATTTTAGGGATAAGACTCAGCTGAGTGTGATTCCATCCATCCGGAATGTCGTAGCAAAGAAGGATAAGATTTATGAAGTCAAGGAAGGCCCAACGATGTGCCAAAAGCGCTGGTAAAAGACTCCTGTGAGGCCACCTTCTCTCGGGGCGCTACTCCCTTTAACACTAAATACTGCCCTCTTAATCTCATCTTCTGAAATATGAGCCATCAGATGCTCATTCATAGTCTGCATCACACGTTCTTGGAACCCAGCAAACAGAGATTCAATTTCAAATGGGTTAGAGCTCATGAAAAGATCTCTGAAGTATTTGACTGATATCTCTCCTTTTGCTCCTTCAGAGAAATGTTCTTGTCCAAGTTCATCGAGAAGCATGAGGATTCTGTTTTCGTGCCTCTTTCCTTTGACACAGTTATGAAAAAACTTGGTGTTCCTATCCCCAGATTTTAACCATTCTTCTATGCATTTCTGTCTCTAGTAGATCTCCTCTTCCTTATAAGCAGCCGCAAGCTCTTGTTTTAGTTTCCCCATATACGAGAAACATGGTGATCTCTTTGCTATTTCTCGCTCAAGAGCAGATTTGAGTCGAGTTATCGTGTTCCTGGAGTTCAAATCTGCATGTTTCTTCCACCTCAGAATCCCTCTACGACAGCGGTTGATCCTCTCCTTTGTGTTGTTTTGAAGCTCCTCTCGAGATCCCCAGCATTCTTTGATAACATCCTCTAAGCCCGCTTTCGTTAACATTCTTTTATCAAAGAAAATTCTTCCTCTACCAGATCGGCTCTTTCTAATGCAAAACAGATCCTTATCGGTCTGTGGTCGGGCGTCCACATCTCAAGGTATTCCATACTAGCTCTAGGAAAGAGGGTAAACCATTCATTGTTGCCAAAGCTCCTATCCAGTTGGCATTTGACCCACACATTATCCATTTTCCCTCCCCAAGAGAGCATATTGCCTGTAAATCGGACTTCTTTCAGTTTACAATTCTCCGCCATGTTCCTAAAATCCCAAAAGGACGATTCAGGACGCACAACTCCACCTTCCTTCTCTTCATTGGACATAAGTTCATTAAAATCACCCACCAACAGTCAAGCCTCATCTCGTGCTAAGCCAATATCTGTCAAATGCTCCCACACCTCCTGTCTTTTACTCTTAACAGGATCATCATACAGACAGGTCAAAAAGAATGAGATTGACCCCAGTGTAACTTTAGTATCAATAATCCTCTTGTCACTACTCAGAATCTCTACTTTGTAGCTCTCCTTCCACATGAAGGCCAATCCTCCACTAAGGCCTAATGGTTCCATAGTAATCATTTTTCCGTAACCCAAACTCTCTTGCAACTCAAACATATAGCCGTTCCTTTTTTTTGTCTCCATCAAAAAAAGAAAATCAGGAAAGAACCTTCGATGCAAGCCCCGAAGGTGTTGAACTGTCTCGTTGCTTCCTGCTCTTTGACAGTTCAAACTCATATAACTCATTGGGGAGGCAGCGGCTTCAATACGGAAGCCACCGTAGGATCTGGGGTTTTTGTATTTTTGTTGTCTGATGGAAACAGAGGCAGAGTAGGCTTTCGTTTCATAGCCATCTGAGAAGGAGATGTAGATGAGATACCAGCTTCCTCTGATGCTATAGTAGGTGCCTCGACGTTAGATTCCTTTTCCACGAATGAGGCCTCATCTGCGTCTTTCCCTGGCTCTGGTTCCCGGAGACTCGCCCCTCAGAAGAAGGGCCAATACGAAAACCCGTGGAAATTAGATTAGGGGCAGAGTAAGTAGAGTGTGATGAGAAGGATGATACATCATCAGTCTCATTATTGCTACTTATCCTGAGGAGCTTGTAAGGACCCTTGTCTTCCTAGCGAAATGTTTTGCGCGCAACATCAGGTTCCTGGTAATTAAAGACATGACCTTTACCCTTATCTATATTGCTTGTAAGCCTTGTGAGACGAACATAAGACTCAGCTTTATTGTTCTCAATGCCTTGCCTCACTCGCTGAACAATAAAGCTGAGTCTTATGTTCGGAGACGTAAGCAATATTGATAAAGCTTTGTTGAGAGAATCCACCATTCTTGTTAGGAGATTGCAGTCGGAGAGAATAGAGCACTGGCGGAGAGGAAGATTTTCAGGAAGCAAGTCTAGCACAATTGATGTGAAACATCCATTAATTACGTTAAATTCGACCACATTTTTTTGTGAAATTATCACAAAGGGAAAAACGTGATTGAGTCAAGTGAGGAGAAAGGGAAAGAATGGAGGAATATAGAAAGTCTAGAAAAAAGACTAGATTTAGTGCTCAAGATTTGGAAATAAAATTAATTGTCCAAAAAAGAAAGACCGAAGCCACATGCCGGTGAATAATGTCCACTCAATAAATCGAGAGAAGAGATTTATTAGAAAGTAAAAAAGATATCGCCGGAAATCGTCTTTTCCAGAGAGCGTAAGAATGAATGGGGAGGAAATTATTATCAATGAGGGGAATAGATGCGTTTACAATATGTGATACTTTTGAAGCGTAATTTTTCTAGAACACTAATTTTAGTTTTTGTTCGAAAAACTCGGTTATACCAATTGGATAATACAGTCTACAGTCTTAAGGCCCTATAATGGGGCCCATGAGGAGAGGTTTAGAGCTTAAAACGGCATGGTGTCGACTAGTCCAAAAATGAAATTGCAGGCAGTGCACTGAAACTTCTTGAACTCGCATGAGAAATCAGATAACGACGCTGAAAACCGACAGTGATAAAGAAAAGAAGAATCGTGATTTTTAAAGAAACCTGCAGAACGTTCTGTCTCTCTTATCTCTTAGCTCTCTCTCTCTCCCCCCCTATATATACGCAAAGGCACGCAGGCTTCAGAACCATCAAAGTAACAAAAGAGAAGCAAAGCAAAATTGTAGAAGAGAACAAACTTGTGAAAGAGCATCTTAGTTTTCTGGGCAGTAAAACGATGTCTCTAATCCCAAGCTTTTTCGGTGGCCGAAGAACAAACGTGTTCGACCCATTCTCGCTAGACCTGTATGACCCGTTCGAAGGATTCTTAACGCCTTCAGGGATGACAAACGCAACCTCCAAGGACGTGGCAGCGTTCACAAACGCGAAAGTGGACTGGAGGGAGACACCAGAGGCGCACGTGTTCAAGGCGGACTTGCCGGGGCTGAAGAAGGAAGAAGTGAAGGTGGAGGTTGAAGATGGCAACATACTTCAGATAAGTGGAGAGAGAAGCAGCGAGAATGAAGAGAAGAGTGACAAGTGGCACCGTGTGGAGAGGTCAAGTGGGAAGTTCATGAGGAGGTTTAAGTTGCCGGAGAACGCGAAGGTAGATGAAGTGAAAGCTTGTATGGAGAACGGTGTGTTGTCGGTCACGGTGCCTAAGATGCCTGAGAGGAAGCCTGAGGTCAAGTCTATTGACATCTCCGGCTAAATAAGATGGAAAATCAGAGATAAAACAAGATAAATAAGTATGATGATGTGAAATAATGGGTGTGGATGTGTGTTATTTTCTTGCTTTTTTCCTGTTCTTCTCTTTCCTTATAATATGGATCTGGATGTATAATATCTGTAAATCTTAATAAAAAAGTGTCTTGAAATATAAAATCTCCCAACCGGTAACAACGAAAATCATCTAACACAGGTCATAACTGGATTAAACAAGACTTGTACTGTCTACGTTTTGGTATAGTATATCAGCAGAACATATGAGGAGCCTGTGAGATCTAACTTCGTTGAGACTAAGATTGTTGTGGTTGTGAGTCTCCCAGGACAAGGGATCTAAGGACAGGCATTTGACTCTCGAGGAGCTCCCTTTTGCTGAGGATTCTGTCTGCTGAGCAATCATGTTCCTGTACATGTGAAGGGAACAGCTTTAAGAGATCATTCACTTGAATGAATATATGTATATGTTGTCCACAAGGAGAAAGATGTAAACCTCTCCGGTTGAAGCCGACATCAGAGCAAGAAGCGTTACAGTTGCTTTTTGGTAATCGGTCAAAGTTTTGTACGCAGATTCATCAAGTTTATCCTACAAGGTTGATATAGACGTAAGGTCAGCGTATTGTAACTGCTTGCACTCAAACTAGATGTTCCCGGGAGAGTGGAGTTATATTAGATTGTCAACTCATGAATGTCTACCTTCAAGTGTGAAATAGCTGCAGCAATAGCTCTACCTGGGGCTTGTAAAGCTTTATTGTGCGCCTGTAAAACAAATTTCCAACCATTGAATTCTAAGTAGAGAAGTTACAAAAAACATGGATTTATTATACCTTAATATAGAGGAGAGAGACAACTTTGGCGAGAAGTGCAACAGGGTCTGATTCGGTAGAAACTTGAGATATCAAATCCTGAAAGTACAAAAAACATGGCCAAGAGAAGAAAACAAGTGACTAGATCATATTAATATGTAGACTGAAACAACGATAGGGTGTCGTACACACCTTGCGATATGCATGTAGGAGAGTTCTTTCCAGTTTCTTGTCAAGCTTTTTCAAGGCCAATCCACTGCACAAATGAAGTTAACATTCAATCGAAGTCCAATGGAATCTAAACGGATTTGCATCAGAGATATCTTGATAAACAAGATTCAATATACCTTTCCTCTGCCAGGTCTCTGAAGGTGGTCATGAATGCGTCTACACGCTGAGACAAAGAATCCAAAATCAATGGAGCTTAGTTTGTATTCACGAGGAAAATCAAAGCGAAACCAAAGGTGCGAAAATAATGCCTTAAACAGAGTGACTATATATATATATTTTTTTTTTGGGTCAAAAAGCAGAGTGACTATATATGTAAAGGAAAACAGCTGAAATAGAAATTTATAGAACTAGTCGAGCCTAAATAATAGAATTAAAGATTCCATATGAACTAGTAGCTATATTTTCACATCCATATCCTTTGTCTCACTTACTGACTCCCATCAGAATTCCAACAGAATAACTCTGTATCAAGTTTGTCAACCACAGGACAGGAGTAGAGAAAAAGAGAACAGTCTACTACTTTTTAAAATAAAGGGCAGTTATTTTCGCAATTGCATTATAAAAGATCTAACCTTCCCTTCCAAGGCCTCAACTAATGCAAGGGCCTTTCTCGAGAGTGAACCGTTGAGATTTTTAGCCTGTCACAAAGGAAAAGAATCAGCTAGCATTACTTTAGAATATAAAGTGCAAAAACAAAGTATTAAGATAAATTATTGATCAAGTGCACATACAAGGGCCATTCTTTCAGAAGACTCCAGCAAAACTGAATCTTGAGCTTTGGAATCTCCAACCTCAATACCATTCTTCAAGTTGTTGAGGATGTCCTGTTTTGATAATCACATCTTAACTAGCTAAATCTTTAAGAAAATGGCCTAGGAAGCTCACTTTATTTTTGACTTACCAAGTCATGAAGTAGTGTATCAGCAATTGTAGCTGCTGTTGTTCTCAGCAGATGCCTATGTAAAACAGCCTAGGACCAGAAGAAAAGAAATTGATACATTATATTCTTTAGTTAGCAAGTGCGGCCTTTCAAAATGGACAGAAAGTACTTACTGAAGTCGATTGGTCATCTTCAAATAGCTCTAGCGCTTTTTCGTACAGCTGCATATTTAGAAACGACTGCCAAAAGGAAAGCCATTAAAGCGAGTAACACAGGATATACATTGATTGTCCAAAAATATAAAACTATAGTTGAAGCACTTGGGTCCAACCTCATCAAGCTTTTTCTGAAGATCATCCTTCAAGCGTTTCATTCTATCTGCATTTTCTGTGAAGATTTTCTTTCTTCTCTCCTTTAATGAGTTAATGAGCATCGGTCTCATAAGGTCAGCTAGATGCTTGAGAATTGAATCTGGGTTCTCCATACCTGCAGTACACAACATAGCTACTGTCACACGGACAATAGGTACGTAATTTTGTATGAATGCAAAAGAATGACTTTCTCAGATGTACCTTCATCTTCAAACTCAGGCACAGAGTCGACGATCTTTTTCATCACCCATCCGTCCGGGGGGATAAAGTTATTACCTTCTTGCGCCTTAACGGACTCTTTCTTGCCTCCTGCTTTCGCATCCAACTTCTGTGACGAGGATGAATCCCTGCCTTTCTTCTGGTTTCTCTTAGATTTAGGACGGGCTTCTTCTTCATCATCTGGAACAGTTTCTACGGTTGCTGTCTTCATGCTGGCAGACTTGCCTCTCTTCTTCTTTGATCCTTTATCTGTATTAGCAGGTATGCTTTCTTGCGACTCTGAAGATTTGCTTGGATGATCTATCAGACTAGCAGTAGAAGCTTGGATGCTAAAAGCTTCTGCATCTTTCTCAATTTGATCATATATGCCCTGAATATTAAATTAGTAGGTCAAGCTAAGTCGTAGTTCAGATAGAGAAAGCCAATTGGAAAACACAAAGGAAACTACTAAAAATACCCTTCATTTCATATGATTACCTTTATGAACCCACTGCTTATGACATAGGATTCAGCCAGGATAAGTGCTTTCTCAGCCTGAATAGAAAATAAATCAGCAATCAATCGCAAAAGAGCACTGACTAGTTATCAAATTTGACCAAAATACCACCTTGAGAGCTGATTGGACGGAGGGACAAAGAAGCAGAATCTTGTTTGCATCCTGTGATGTGAATGACGCAGGCAATACAGAGAGGGAATCGATCCTGAATCGAGTAACAAGGTTTCAGTAACAACGTGTAGAGACAGTATAACACATAAAAGCACACAAACACCGTAGACAGAGGGGAAAAAAGTACGGGCAATAAGCCTCACCAGCTGTTTTGTTCAATAGCATCCTCGGTTGTAGAATCCAGCATCTCAATCATCGAAGAATGAATAAATACTGCAGATAAAGGTTTCCCATCTGGATATCTAGACTAAACATGTCACACAACAAAAAACATAATGAGATGAAAATTAAAGAGGCAACATGATACTCCCAAACTAGAGAAAAATTTATGTTAAACTAACATGATCGTTATACCTGTAAGAACTGCACGGCTTGAGAAATCCCAAGCTTCTGCATGGTCTCATAGGGAATATAAGAATTCTGCAGGAAAACGGAAGAAAATAAACCACCAAACCGTTGCTTCACTTTTCTACAAGGAATAATAATTAACAGAACATGCTAAAAGTGCAGTCTGGTGAAGTTCAAGTTTAAACCTTTTCTCAACCCAATTACTTAATAAACGGATTCATACATGAGGCCATTTCAGAGAGAGCGACAAAAAAAAAAACCTGTGAGAAGAAAGAGTCTACGCATTCCTTTTGAGCAACAGCAAAAACCTGTCCCAAAAATTAAACTGCAAAGTTAATAATCTAATGAATGAACAAGAAGAGTCCTCTCATGACATCATGAAGACTGTCGCAATTAGTAATACATAAGATGCCAGAGACCAAGAAAGATTAGAACTTTAGGACATACAGAAGGAGTCCAATGGGTGCCAGCACGTAGTGATCCAAGCATCTCCTCTTCCTTCAACAGACGGTTAAATATAGACTGGAAAAACGCATTCTCAACAGCGACTCCACTAGATCCATTCATTTGTTGCACCAACTGTTGTAACGGCGCCCACAAAGCAGACAAATTGGAAGGAACAAAGATACCCCTGGAAGCACCTCGAACCATAGCGGTAACACGTGCTACATAAGCAGGCGTATATAACTGTCCACCTTCTAGCCTTGCTTTCACCTAAAACGGATTGGAAAAATGTAAAAAAAAAAACTTTCATTCACAAAAACACAATGTGGAAGAGAGAGAGGAAAAGATTTGGCATTACCAAAGTTCCAAGGCGAGGCTCTAAAACGGATTGCACCAACTCAGAGCCAACCTGTAACTGACCAGCAAGTTCAGCCACAGAGATTTGGCTGCATTCTTGGAGCCTCTCGTTGATCTCTTCTGCGATTGAGTCCCAATAGGTTTGTGATATGATCTCTCCCTGGACAAGCATTAGCCCTGGATCACTCAAGACCACATCCTGTGCTTGCTTCTCCACATGATACAAATCAACCCCGATCGTATCCGCCAGATCGATAACCGAGACACGGCCCAGTTTACTGATCTCGGTGGCGATTTCATTCTTCAATTGCTCCTGCATAGAACGTGCTCGATCAAGATCAAGCAGTTTGTCAACTTCATCATGCAACAAGCAAAGGAGATCAATAAAAGAGTACCTGAGTGATGTATTCTTTTCCGGTGACAGTGTGGAGGAGATCGAAGTCGATGACGCGAAGCTCCTGAAGCTTCTGAACCAATTCGACGACGTTTCGATCGGATAATCTGACGCTTGACTTCACCTGCTGAGCGAACTCGAACTGTCTCTGCAATTCCAACAACTCTTCATCCATCTTCCTCCTCCTCAGATCAAAATTAAGGAGAAATCGTAGGGCTTTTCCGTCAGACGGGAAAAAATTGATTCTGTTCACAAACAAACACCGGATCAAGTATTTATTATGGTTACTGATTAAACCGGTGTTGTTAATAACCGGACCGGTCGGTTAACGGTACACGTTGTAACATTTTAAATTGATTGATTAATTGAAACCGAACCAAAGAAGAAGCCCTAATATTTCTGCAGAAACGTTCTTCTTCTTCATTCTCTCCTCTGGTTTCTGGTCTTTACTTCTTCTCCCAGCTTGCAGCTCCGGTCTAAGTTGAGGTAGCAAGTTTCAAGTCTCAGAGTCTCTTCTTCTATCTATGTTTCTTTTCTTTTGATGCTGTGAACTTTCGTTAGAGTCGGGGAGACACATAGTTTTTGTTTCAATATTGTCTCTGTCTGCGACACAACAAGTACTGTCGATCTGAAACAACGAGTCTTTGTTTCTGTAAACAAGAAGCCTACACCGAATGTACATAACATGATTTTGTGTTTTTTTTTTCAGTATAAGAATTCAGAAATTTGACTGCTTTTGTGTCGTCGTAAACAATTGAAGCAATGGAGATTGATAGAGAAGATGGCAGAACGCCGAATCAGCTGAGACCCCTTGCTTGTTCACGTAACATCCTTCATCGTCCTCATGGCTCTGCTAGCTGGTCCCAAGGTAACTCTTTTTTTTTTGTCTCTAGCTTTCTTTCAGAATGGGATTAATTGATGGAACTTTCTAATGGGTATTGCTTCTCATTAGGGGATACAAAAGTTCTAGCTGCAGTTTATGGACCTAAACCTGGAACGAGGAAGAACGAGAACCCTGAGAAGGCTTGCTTTGAAGTCATTTGGAAGCCTAAATCCGGGCAGATTGGTATAGTAAAGTATCTGTCTTGCTTTCACTTTTGTTATGTTTCTGTCTGATTATTAACTCTGTGTCATTGTAGGAAAAGCCGAAAAGGAGTTTGAGATAATACTGAAAAAGACGATACACAGTATTTGTGTCTTGACCGTGAATCCAAATACCACCACCTCCGTGATCATTCAGGCTAGTAACATGTTTCAATGCCTCTTTCCTTTGTAATAACTGTCCTTGTCTTGTAAGAATATCAGTTTGAGTTGTCTCTGATGTTTTCAGTTATTTGCTTTCTTGTGTAGGTTGTACATGATGATGGTTCTGTATCCTTTTTTTTATAATGCTCGACAACCATGTCACGATGTCTTGTCATCCACATTTAATCCGCTATAAGAATTTCATCTGTTTTGAGGGATGGTGAAATATTTGTTGCATTGATTTTAAAGACAGCTTTGGTTTCCTTAATCCAGTTTTGTTTTAGCTTCTACCGTGTGCCATAAACGCAGCATGTGCAGCTCTTGTAGATGCTGGAATACCTATGAAGCATCTCGCTGGTACATCTTTTGACACTTTATCCTCTTCCCTAATTCACTTTGTGTGTGCTTTTTCTTCGAATTGCTTCATCAACATTTTATTTTATTTTTCAGTTGCTATATGTTGTTGCCTGGCTGATAGTGGATATGTTGTACTCGATCCAAACAAGCTTGAAGAAAAGGTTAATTAAACAAACCTTGTTTCCCCATTACTTATATGTGTATTGGCTAAACTTTTACTTGAACTACAATGAACAGAAAATGACGGCTTTTGCTTATTTAGTCTTTCCAAATACAACTCTCTCTGTTCTTCCGGAAGTGGAAGGCGAGCCAGTAGAGCATGGTATTATTACATCAGTTACGCATGGAGTAATGTCAGGTATTTGCTATAAACTTCTTACTTCTCTTGAATTGAATAGAATACACTCTGCTACCTTCTGGAGGGTCTATTGTGTTTGTATCATACATTTTGTTTGTCATGTGCTGTTTTAAGGAGTTTGTTTATCAGCCACTCCATAATCTAATAACATCTCGCTCCTGTTTTTGTTTTGTTTCAGTGGACGATTACTTCCTGTGTGTAGAGACCGGTCGTGCTGCAACGGCTAGTTTATCTGCATTTTTTAGGAAGAACTTCCAACAAAGCCAAGGAGCTTCTTCCAAAGCTGGTTAGAAGCATGGATCCATGTGGTTTTGTGCGAGATTTTGAACGATTTTGTTATCCTTGTTGTAGCTTTTATGGAACCCTTATCGTCAATGTGTCTAATTAAAATGAAATGAAAGAATCTCGTTTGGTTAGTTATATGAACAGAGGACCCATCTTACCTTCAATACAAGTGGTGTCCATGCTCAGATATATAATAAGCTTACGAATCATCATGTAAACAAAATAGTACAAATTTGCTAGAAAGTTAAGTAATGACATAACAACATCCCGACGCTTAATACCATTAGGTACATTGTCAACTAGCTAATGAGCTACTTACTGAGTTCACTTATCCAACATACAAAATCGTGAGTTTAAGTTCGTTCCTCTTAGGTCGATGTTAAAGGCGTTTCATTAGTGCTCTTCAGACGTTGAAGCATCAGTTCATAGAGCGCAAAGCCACCATGGTGGCAACCTGGCATTCTTGATGTCATTGTCTTCAGCTCCTCCTGATTGATCAGTACAAAGAGGAACTAAAATTATTGCTGATGGGATCAAAGCACTTGTAGAAAGTAAAAACGATAGTCTTTTTTTGTTCCCAGAATGTATGTTTTTTAATGGATTAGAGAACTTCAACTAACCAAAGAGACAGTGTGGAGCTGTGTTGACTCAAACCCATCTTCAGCACTAGAATATAGTCCCGGAATGTCATCTGAATGGTGATTACACTTGATGAAGAAAAACATAGCTGGCCTCACATTCAACTCCCTCCGAGATATTCCAATAAAGAGAGGAGTGCTCTGCAAATTGTACAAAAGATGGATCAGATAGCATTCCAACCAAATATTCCTTTAAGAAGACAACACAAAAACTATCCCTTGTAGCTTACAAGAGATGATGCTGGTATCCCAGTTTCTTCCACAACTTCACGAGTAATGCTGTCAAACATTTCTCGAGTCACCTTCTTGTTTAAAACATCTCCATCTTTTTCAAGCTGATGAGAATCAATTCCTACTGACATCGGCTGCAAAGTTTAGAAGTCATAAAGAGTTAGAAACTGAGACAATATGATGCGTTATGTAGTTGCATATACCTCTGGATGGCCACCAGGAAATACGTAGTGACCTGGAAATTCCCCGACATTATCACTCCGGCGTAACACAATAATCTTATGGTCAGACGTCTCTATAACCGCAGCATTACCCAATGGACTTGATGTATGTCGACATCTTACACAGTCATCTGTAAGAGAGAGAGAACAAAACTGGGCGATAAACTAGACAATGATAGCAAATATTTCTCGGAGATTAGAGGTATCTGTTGTGTACCTTGTGATGTAACTAGGAACTTCTCCCACTGAGAGCTCAAATTCGTTCCTACAAAAGTCCTTGAAAACCATGTCCAAGAAACCAATGAAGGTTGATCCTGTAATTTTAAAAAAAAAAAAAAAGAGAGAGAGATAAAGAGTAACCTGTAATCTGTCAGGCCAAGGCGAAGGTAGACGTGTGGCAGTTCGTTGGTACCAGCATCACCATCTAAACATATTGATCCAAACTGAAAATTTTAACTAGGGGTAAGTAAGCTTAGTGAACAAATTAAAAAAAAAAAAAAAAATTCTATGTGAAAGCCTAAATACAATTCAAAGAACGAATCTTGATCATTCTCAACATATGCTTACTCTGAATTTTTGTCCATTGAACAACGACGAATTGCCCTGTGTTCTCTGCTCCCAAGCCTAAAATTGCAAAGGACACGCACCACTTGAACAACTCATCACATCAAACACACTCATGGACATGAGATCCGACCAGAGTTTATGGTTTCACATAATTAAACAAGAAGTGTAATCTTTGCCAATTACAAAATGAGATCCGATCAGAGTTTCTGGTTCGCACCTGTGCAATAGAATCTTCAAGATCGTGATCGGGATGTTGAATCCGATCATGAGATTTCGAGAAATCCACCGACACCTTTAGCATTTAAACAACTAAGTCAGTTTGATAATGAAAACTATTAAACAAAATAACACTCTGAGAGAGTATTCGATTAACCTGAGATAGAGAGAGGCCAGAAGGACATGAGAGGAGAAGCTGGTATCTTGACCCTTCTGCTATTTTCGCCATGGAAGAAACTCCTGCGAACCATGTACAGTGGACACACGACAAAGCTATGCGCTAGAAAGTGCACCTTAGACGTCGACAGATTCCGGTACCAATTAGTGGGTCGAGAGATTACATGTGAGGCCCTATGGATCATTATGGATCAGAAGGTTTTAGAAATGGGCCCAAGCTTAATCATTTTCCCTTTTCTGTTACTACATCATATTTTCTTTCTCAAAAATTATATTTTTCTTTATACCCTGGGTTCCAATCATTTCTTTTAACACTGATCAAATCTCAAATATATCATCATATAATCACTAATATTATTCCGAGGAAACCCAAATTATTATCAAATACTTGCAATACATGTGATATTGATGAACAACGCTTCCACGATGCAGCTCTCCTCGTAATGCTCGAATCGACAGACGGTTCTACATGTACAACATCTTCGATGGACTTACTTTATCCACATATCACAACGAATGACTCTGGAAATAATCTAAAACGTCTAATAAGCTTTGTATCCTAAATCTGTTAGAAAATGTATCTCTTGGAATCAAACCTCATACATGGCACGGGTGCTTTCACATGCTCCAATCATTTTATTAGTAATAATAATTTGAATTAAAAACTGTGGGGCTCGGTCCATTAAGTCCACAAAGGGGCGAATGCGAGCCACCAAAATTGAACATTATCAAAACCAGAAGTAATGAATTGGATATAGTGGAGCGGATGAGGATGATGGTTTTTGACAAAGTGGGTTAGCAAGACACCTGCATAAAACCAAACCTACGTTGTTTTATAACTTTTTCATGTTTTTTGTGTTATAGCATGTATAATGTTTGTGTTGTTTTTTTGAACGATTTGCACACAAAATACACAAAGAATTAGAAATTTGCAGGAATGGAAAAAATGCTCAAACATGAGGCTCAGCTCCAAACAAAATGATTGTGATGACTCTACTTCTTCTTTCTTTTATGTATGAAGCAAAAGTTTCGTAATGAATACATGCATGTAATCATGACTTAACCTATATATATACAACATGTGAGTATTTATATAGCATGTACATATCAAAATATATCCAACAAAACCTGACCAGTAAAGCATTAAAAACCAAAAACTTTTCACTAGAAATCACACAAAAACCCTTTTACATAAGAAGCAGAATAGTCTCTCTCTCTCTCTCTCTCTCTCTCTCTCTCTCTCTCTCTCTCTCTCTCTCTCTCTCTCTCTCTCTCTCTCTCTCTCTCTCTCTCTCTCTCTCTCTCTCTCTCTCTCTCTCTCTCTCTCTCTCTCTCTCTCTCTCTCTCTCTCTCCCCTTAATATCTTTCTTCAATGGATGATTCAAGGCAAGGAACAAGGAAGATAACATCAATAATTTGGGATAATTTCGCAATGATCATCAAGGTTTTGATGGTTATTTGGAGGTTAAGAACCAAATGTAATCACTGCACAATAAACTATGCCTATGAATCACAAAAGACATGTACACCCAGCTATAATCAACATTCACTAGCATGCAACAGAACTCCTAGTAAGGAAGATGTAGTTGCTTTGTTGGTTATTGGATAGGGAAAACTACAACCAAGAATCTTTAACCATAGTGGTTTTCGTGATATGGTAGCTAAGGCTCCAACCAAATTCTATAATAGAGATCTAAAAATATAAAAAAAACTAGAGATAGAACTTTTGCTCCAATGGATTCCTCTATAATATATTTTCTATTCTATAGGCCTCTATTACAGAAGTGGGTTGAAGATAGTCTAAGTGCATTATTGAACATGATCTTCATTTCTCCTATGTTGAGTATGTTAGAGTTAGGTTGATATGGTTGTATTTGAATATTTATGTGAAGTTTATAACTAGAAAGACATATGCATCATTATGAGTTAAAAAGTAAAATTAGAAGTAGTATCATTTTACAAATTTATATATATCATTTTTGTGACAGTTTTTGTTGAAACTAAATTTTCAGGAAATTCAAATATAATATTGCACAATAGACTATGCCTAGGAAATTCAAATATAATATTGATAACATCAATAGTTTGGGATAATTTCGCAATGATCATCAAGGTGTTGATGGTTATTTGGAGGTTAAGAACCAAATGTAATCACTGCACAATAGACTATGCCTATGAATCACAAAAGACATGTACGCCCAGTTATAATCAACATTCACTAGCATGCAACAGAACTCCTAGTAAGGAAGATGTAGTTGCTTTGTTGGTTATTGGATAGGGAAAACTACAACCAAGAATCTTTGACCAGAGTGGTTTTCGTGATATGGTAGCTAAGGCTCCAACCAAATTCTATAATAGAGATCTAAAAATATAGAAAAAACTAGAGATATAATTTTTGCTCCAATGAGTTCTTCTATTATAGAGGAACTCAATAGAGCACAAATTTCATATATATTTTCTATTCTATAGACCTCTATTATAGAAGTGGGTTGAAGATAGTCTAAGTGGATTATTAAACATGATCTTCATTTCTCCTATGTTGAGTATGTTAGAGTTAGGTTGATATGGTTGTATTTGAATGTTTATGTGAAGTTTATAACTAGAAAGACATACGGATCATTATGAGTTAAAAAGTAAAATTAGAAGTAGTATCATTTTACAAATTTATATATATAATTTTTGTGACAGTTTTTGTTGAAACTAAATTTTCAGGAAATTCAAATATAATATTGCACAATAGACTATGCCTAGGAAATTCAAATATAATATTGATAACATCAATAGTTTGGGATAATTTCGCAATGATCATCAAGGTGTTGATGGTTATTTGGAGGTTAAGAACCAAATGTAATCACTGCACAATAGACTATGCCTATGAATCACAAAAGACATGTACGCCCAGTTATAATCAACATTCACTAGCATGCAACAGAACTCCTAGTAAGGAAGATGTAGTTGCTTTGTTGGTTATTGGATAGGGAAAACTACAACCAAGAATCTTTGACCAGAGTGGTTTTCGTGATATGGTAGCTAAGGCTCCAACCAAATTCTATAATAGAGATCTAAAAATATAGAAAAAACTAGAGATATAATTTTTGCTCCAATGGGTTCTTCTATTATAGAGGAACACAATATAGCACAAATTTCATATATATTTTCTATTCTATAGACCTTGTAGAGCTTTGGTGATGAGAATCAATCTGGTTAGACTTAAACCGAGGAAGAGTTGCTGGTTTGAAGAGGAAGAAGTCCGGTTCAGTAAAAGCGGTTAAGGCTCATGGTTTATGACGTGTTTAGTCAACTTAATATGTGTAATTAGTCCCTCATATATAAAGGGCTTATGTGGTTAATCCCCTCTCTCTTGTGAGCTACATTCAGAGTGAGCAAGAGAGGGATTCTTCGAGTGATTGTACGAGTGAAAGGAGTTAGTGGATTAGCTGTTCCGATCAGCTCGAGACGTAGGGTTGTTACTCTTCGGAGGGCCTGAACTCGTTACTTGTGTGTGTCGTCTCTTTTACGTTCTTGTGAGTTCTTGAGTGAGAGAAGATCGAAGGTGTGTGAATCGCGATCGTGAGCTGAAAGATCCTAACAAAGTGGTATCAGAGCCAGGTTGAAGCTCGATGGGCGATTCAATGGCGAAAGTCAAGGTTGCGATCTTTGACGGACAAGGTGATTTCTCGATGTGGAAGAAACGGATGTTAGCTCACCTATCGATCTTGGGATTGAAAGATTCACTGGAAGAATCGATCCCAGATCCCAAACCGATTAAGAAAGAAGAAGATCCAGATGTCTATCAAGAAAGGTTGAAGGAAGATGAAGTCAAACGACTTGAACGAGCTGAGAAGGCGATGAACATGTTGATCCTGAATCTCGGAGATCATGTTCTACGGAAGCTCGATGATTGTGAAACTGCGGCTGCGATTTGGATTGCTCTCGAAAGGTTATACAATCAAAAGACTCTTTCAAATCGAATCCACTTGCAACATAAGTTCTATACGTTTAGAATGGTGGAATCGAAGTCAATAGACCAGAACATTGATGATTTCTTGAAGCTTGTTTCTGGATTGAGTAGCTTGAGCGTGGTAGTCACGGAGGAAGTTCAAGCAATCTTGTTACTAAACTCGCTGCCAGCACAGTATAACTCTCTTAAGGAGACGTTGAAGTACGGAAGAGATTCATTGACGATTGAAAGCGTCACTAATGCGGCAAAGTCAAAAGAGTTAGAGCTGGGGGAAAAACAAGATCTCAATGTGGCAGCTAAGAGTGGAGATGCTCTAGTAGCAAGGGGAAGACCTGAGAAAAGAGAATCTGGAAACAGAAAGTGGAAAGGTAGATCAAGATCCGGTTCTGGATCAAGAATCACCTGCTGGTACTGTAAGAAGGAAGGTCACAAGAAAGCGGATTGCTACGCACGTAAGAAGAGGCAAGAAGGTGAAGACAATGCGGAAGCAGCTGTAGTAATTGATGCACTAATGGCCTCTGACTCATGGCATCAAGAAAGATGGGTTATTGACTCAGGTTGCTCTTACCACATGACGTCAAGACGTGACTGGTTTGATACGTTTGAAGAAGTAAGCTCAGGACAAGTAAAGCTTGGAGATGACTTTACTGTGGATGTCCAAGGAGTTGGATCAATCAAGATCAAAGCGTTTGGGGGGACAATAAAAGTCTTAAACAATGTCAGGTACGTTCCTAAACTCAAACGGAATCTACTCTCGACTGGAACCCTGGATAGACTAGGCTTTGATCATGCTGGCGGTAAAGGAAAAACTAGGTTCTATAAAGACGGAAAGTTAGCATTACAGGGAACCCTGTCTGGAACCTTGTATTTGTTAGATGGAGAGACTGTGATTGCAGGTGAAAGCAACAACGTTCTGAAAAAGAGTTCGAGCGATGAAACCGTGTTGTGGCACAGACGCCTAGGACACATGAGTATGAAGAACCTGCAGATTCTAGTGAAAAAGGGAATACTCGACAAAAGAAGGATCAGTGATCTAAGCTTTTGCGAGAATTGTGTAATGGGGAAGCATAAACGGCTCAGTTTCAACATAGGAAAACACAATTCAGGAGAGGCTCTCAAGTATGTCCATGCCGATCTGTGGGGATCACAGAATGTTACTCCCAGCATTTCGCAAAAGAAATATTTTCTATCCATCATAGATGACTTTACACGGAAGGTATGGGTGTTCTTCTTATCAGCAAAAAATGAAGCTTTTGAGAAATTCTGCGAATAGAAGAAACTTGTTGAGAACCAAATCAGCAAGAAAGTGAAGTGCTTGAGGACTGATAATGGACTTGAGTTCTGCAATGCTGAGTTTGATGGGTTCTGTAGGAAACATGGAATCGAAAGGCACAGGACGTGTGCCTACACTCCTCAGCAAAATGGCGTCGCAGAGCGTATGAATCGAACGTTAATGGAGAAGGTGAGATGTCTGCTGGATGAGTCAGGGCTTGAAGAAAGATTTTGGGCTGAAGCTGTAGCTATAGCCGCCTATCAGATAAACAGAAGTCCTTCCTCAGCCATTGACGATAATATTCCAGAAGAACTGTGGCTAGGAAAGAAGCCGGGTTATAAACATATGAAGAGTTTCGGTTCAATAGTCTATGTGCATAGAGATCAAGGAAAGCTGAAGCCAAGATCAGTAAAAGGAGTATTCTTGAGCTATCCTGTTGGAGTAAAAGGATATAAGGTGTGGCTCCTAGAAGAAGAGAAGTGCGTGATAAGCAGAAATGTGATCTTTACTGAAGACAGAGTCTATAAGGATGAAGCAAAAAGTCTCGGGAAAGAAGAGATAACCAGAGGCACAGAAACTAAGAGCTCTGTATCTCTGGATACTGAGGCTGACAAAGGTGTAGAAAAAGATGCAAGGGAAGCCGTAACTTCAGAGGCTCAAGTTGATGGCAGTGACTCTGAAGATGAAGAAGGTAATAGTGGCAGCACAACTACAGACGCGCATGAGGGCTATAACATAGCCAGAGATAGGCCTAGAAGAGAAATAATACCTCCGGCAAAATATGGTGACTATGACTTGGCAGCATTTGCTCTTGTTGCGGCCATTGAAGTTAGTCAAGATGAGCCGAGAGATTATCAAGAGGCAATGAGGTGCAGAGACAGTGAACTCTGGAACGGAGGAATGGATGAAGAGATGGCTTCACTGAAAACAAACAAAACATGGAGGTTGGTGAAAAGACCTAAAGACAGGAAGGTTATAGGTTGTAAATGGGTATATCGGTTGAAACCTGGAATCCCTGGAGTAGAGAAGCCACGACACAAGTCAAGGCTAGTAGCCAGAGGCTACTCTCAGAGAGAGGGCATCGATTACCAAGACGTGTTCTCTCCGGTCGTTAAGCATGTCTCAATTAGGCTGCTGCTTGCGATAACAGTACATGAAGATCTTGAGTTGGAGCAGTTAGATGTTAAAACTGCATTTCTGCACGGAGTTATTGAAGAAGAGATATTCATGGATCAACCAGAAGGATACATTGAAAAAGGAAAGGAAGCTTATGTGTGCAAGCTTGACAGAGCACTATACGGGCTTAAGCAAGCACCGAGGCAGTGGAACAAGTGTTTTGATCAATTTGTGGTTGATCAAGGATTCAGAAGAAGTGAGTATGATCATTGTGTATATATCAAGAAGTCAAAGGCAGGATACAAGGTGTACTTGCTTCTGTACGTTGATGATATGTTGCTGGCCTCTAAAGATATGGAGGAGATAAAGACAGTTAAGAAACTGTTGGGAAGCAGATTCGAAATGAAAGATCTGGGTTCAGCTAGAAGAATTCTCGGCATGGATATAATAAGAGATCGTGAAGGTGGGGTACTTACATTGTCTCAGTCAGGTTATATCAAGAAAGTTCTTCAAGCGTTTAACATGAACGAAGCTAAGACTGTATCTACCCCTATTGGAGTTCAGTTCAAGCTATCTGGAATCAAGGATGGAGATGGGCAAGAGCCGGTTGGAGAAGATGTGCCATACGCAAATGCAATAGGAAGTATGATGTATGCAATGTTAGGAACGAGATGTGACTTAGCCTACGCTGTAGGTCTGATCAGTCGTTTCATGAGTAATCCCAGTTCTGAGCATTGGTTAGCGGTTAAATGGGTGCTCAGATACTTGAAAAAGACAGAAGACTTGAAGCTTGTGTTCAAGAAGCAAGGAGAGTTCAAAGTTGAAGGTTTTTGTGATTCAGATTTCTCATCTGATCTTGACAGAAGAAGATCGATCACAGGGTATGTATTTACAGCAGGGGGTAGCGCTATTAGCTGGAAGTCTGGGTTGCAGGATGTGGTAGCGTTGTCCACGACTGAAGCGGAATACATGGCTCTAGTAGAAGCTGTAAAGGAAGGCATTTGGTTAAAGGGTTTGATTGAAGAGTTTGGTTACGAGCAGAAGAATGTTGAAGTGTGGTGTGACTCACAAAGTGCACTCTGTCTCGCAAAGAACAACGTTCATCATGAAAGGACGAAACACATTAGCCGGAAGATGCATTTCATTAGAGATATTATAGCACAAGGTGATGTGAGGGTGCTGAAGATAGCAACAGAGAAGAACCCTGCTGATATGTTGACAAAGGTTCTACCTGTTGAGAAGTTTAAGAAGGCACTGAGGTGCATTGGAGTAGCAAAGCACTAAGGTGCTAGCTATGGCGACAGGGAGATCATAAGTTTGCCATATTAAGGAGTCTGTTCAGTTTGATGTCATCAAGGTGGGGTTTTGTAGAGCTTTGGTGATGAGAATCAATCTGGTTAGACTTAAACCGAGGAAGAGTTGCTGGTTTGAAGAGGAAGAAGTCCGGTTCAGTAAAGGCGGTTAAGGCTCATGGTTTATGACGTGTTTAGTCAACTTAATATGTGTAATTAGTCCCTCATATATAAAGGGCTTATGTGGTTAATCCCCTCTCTCTTGTGAGCTACATTCAGAGTGAGCAAGAGAGGGATTCTTCGAGTGATTGTACGAGTGAAAGGAGTTAGTGGATTAGCTGTTCTGATCAGCTCGAGACGTAGGGTTGTTACTCTTCAGAGGGCCTGAACTCGTTACTTGTGTGTGTCGTCTCTTTTACGTTCTTGTGAGTTCTTGAGTGAGAGAAGATCGAAGGTGTGTGAATCGCGATCGTGAGCTGAAATATCCTAACAGACCTCTATTACAGAAGTGGGTTGAAGATAGTCTAAGTGCATTATTAAACATGATCTTCATTTCTCCTATGTTGAGTATGTTAGAGTTAGGTTGATATGGTTGTATTTGAATGTTTATGTGAAGTTTATAACTAGAAAGACATATGCATCATTATGAGTTAAAAAGTAAAATTAGAAGTAGTATCATTTTACAAATTTATATATATCATTTTTGTGACAGTTTTTGTTGAAACTAAATTTTCAGGAAATTCAAATATAATATTGCACAATAGACTATGCCTAGGAAATTCAAATATAATATTGATAACATCAATAGTTTGGGATAATTTCACAATGATCATCAAGGTGTTGATGGTTATTTGGAGGTTAAGAACCAAATGTAATCACTGCACAATAGACTATGCCTATGAATCACAAAAGACATGTACGTCCAGCTATAATCAACATTCACTAGCATGCAACAGAACTCCTAGTAAGGAAGATGTAGTTGCTTTAATGGTTATTGGATAGGGAAAACTACAACCAAGAATCTTTGACCAGAGTGGTTTTCGTGATATGGTAGCTAAGGCTCCAACTAAATTCTATAATAGAGATCTAAAAAATATAGAAAAAACTAGAGATAGAATTTTTGCTCCAATGGGTTCCTCTATTATAGAGGAACACAATAGAGCACAAATTTCATATATATTTTCTATTCTATAGACCTCTATTACAGAAGTGGGTTGAAGATAGTCTAAGTGCATTATTGAACATGATCTTCATTTCTCCTATGTTGAGTATGTTAGAGTTAGGTTGATATGGTTGTATTTGAATGTTTATGTGAAGTTTATAACTAGAAAGACATATGCATCATTATGAGTTAAAAAGTAAAATTAGAAGTAGTATCATTTTACAAATTTATATATATCATTTTTGTGACAGTTTTTGTTGAAACTAAATTTTCAGGAAATTCAAATATAATATTGCACAATAGACTATGCCTAGGAAATTCAAATATAATATTGATAACATCAATAGTTTGGGATAATTTCGGATTGATCATCAAGATGTTGATGGTTATTTGGAGGTTAAGAACCAAATGTAATCACTGCACAATAGACTATGCCTATGAATCACAAAAGACATGTACGCCCAGCTATAATCAACATTCACTAGCTTGCAAAAGAACTCCTAGTAAGGAAGATGTAGTTGCTTTGTTGGTTATTGGATAGGGAAAACTACAACCAAGAATCTTTGACCAGAGTGGTTTTCGTGATATGGTAGCTTAGGCTCCAACCAAATTCTATAATAGATATCTAAAAATGTAGAAAAAACTAGAGATAGAATTTTTGCTCCAATGGGTTCCTCTATTATAGAGGAACACAATAAAGCACAGATTTCATATATATTTTCTATTCTATAGACCTCTATTACAGAAGTGGGTTGAAGATAGTCTAAGTGCATTATTGAACATGATCTTCATTTCTCCTATGTTGAGTATGTTAGAGTTAGGTTGATATGGTTGTATTTGAATGTTTATGTGAAGTTTATAACTAGAAAGACATATGCATCATTATGAGTTAAAAAGTAAAATTAGAAGTAGTATCATTTTACAAATTTATATATATAATTTTTGTGACAGTTTTTGTTGAAACTAAATTTTCAAGAAATTCAAATATAATATTGCACAATAGACTATGCCTAGGAAATTCAAATATAATATTGATGGTCATTTGGAGGTTAAGAACCAAATGTAATCACTGCACAATAGACTATGCCTATGAATCATAAAAGACATGTACGTCCAGCTATAATCAACATTCACTAGCATGCAACAGAACTCCTAGTAAGGAAGATGTAGTTGCTTTGTTGGTTATTGGATAGGGAAAACTACAACCAAGAATGTTTGACCAGAGTGGTTTTCGTGATATGGTAGCTAAGGCTCCAACCAAATTCTATAATAGAGATCTAAAAATATAGAAAAAACTAGAGATAGAAGTTTTGCTCCAATGGGTTCCTCTATTATAGAGGAACACAATAGAGCACAAATTTCATATATATTTTCTATTCTATATACCTCTATTACAGAAGTGGGTTGAAGATAGTTTAAGTGTATTATTGAACATGATCTTCATTTCTCCTATGTTGAGTATGTTAGAGTTAGGTTGATATGGTTGTATTTGAATGTTTATGTGAAGTTTATAACTAAAAAGACATATGCATCATTATGGGTTAAAAAGTAAAATTAGAAATAGTATCATTTTACAAATTTATATATATCATTTTTGTGACAATTTTTGTTGAAACTAAATTTTCAGAAAATTCAAATATAATATTGCATTGCAGCACGGGCATTTTTCTAGTTAATCATTATATAAAAGTGAGGGTTTATGGGTAGATGAGTTCTTAAGTATTCTTAAAATTTGGAAATGTCATAGTAATTGGCTCATTGATTCTTAAAATGATGGTAATAAAATCTGTTGTTATTGACTTGAATTATAAAATCCATTTATTTGTTACTCGAAATTTTTTTAGTTATTGTTAATTTTCTAAATCTAGTTAATCTAGTGTTATAGGAAGATGAATTTTCAACATTTTTACTCATAAATATCACATCATTAGAGAAGTGGTAAGTATTATAAATAAATACCAATATTTTTAGTAGATTTCTATTTTTATTTGTTTTGTCAACAACATTCACCATGCAAGTTTAAACTCTAGTGACACTAATACAAATAACAAGGTTATATGTATAAATGGATCATCTAAGATTTCACACCTACCTTGGTAGTAATAATACGCCTTGTGTATATAATTGTAGACGAAAATTTTTATCTCTGCATACACGACTTGTGAATCGATGATGTTGGAGTCATCGATTCTTGCATAAAGAGAAACATATGAGGTATATGTGTAGTCTTTATCCCCACCTTTTGGGTAGATTAGGAACGTCCTTTTAACATTTGTTAAAGCCAAAATAGGTCATAATTAAAAACACATATAAGCTACCAAAATAATTGAACTTGATGAATAGTGAACTTACCAATTAAATTCACCAACGGTGAAAGGATGGGACTCATAGTATCCATCCTTGACTAGATCCATCATGGTTTTGAACGACTCGAACTTGACGCTATAAGATGATGGAGAACTGTTTCCTAATTTCCTAATCTCTTCTGGTGGTACCTTGAGTTTCTCGTTTTTATGTGACCCCTTTAGTAACAAAAGAAACATAGCCCAGTTAAATAACAATGATTATCGAAAGATACAACAATTATCACACCATGAAGTATCTATCCATAAAACATCACGAACAAATAATCAAGAATTTATTCATGAATGATCAAATGTTACTTTCTGTTACATCAGTCAAATGTTATTTAACAGTTAACAAATAAAATTTTTACGATTACTCAACAAATGTTATCGTTAAATTCAGTTGTAAAAATGGGATTTTTGCAAAATTGACCTACAACTCAAAGTCAAACACAAAACTAACTTCCCTTTTTTTTGGAAATTAGTTATGCCCTATTCACCCCACAAGTTCATATAATTAACGAAAATACCATCAATTTTTTTTTATTTTTTTTTCGAAAATGATATTTTTACTAGTTACTATTGTTTGTTTCCATCTCTTAAGTATTATTGTTATAGACACTAATGATGATTATTGTTACGAGTTGGAAGAATGGTTAAAATGCTTCTTAAAATGTTGTATCAATATGAAGCTACCAACATTCTTGTTTATTAAGATGAGAAAAAGGCCATTGGAGTTTATTATTGCATATGAGAGATCCAAAAATAAGAAAAATGCTACAGAAATCTTTATTTCATTGATTTGTAAATGTGTAAACACATTGTTAGCACATGTATTACATCTTGGAAAACATTATTACTGATTTTACAAAACAATTCACAACTAAAAAGTAGACATGCAATTCACAAAACAGACCACAACCAAAACTATTATAGATCATTCCTCTACAAAGACAAGCTTGGACTCCACTTGATATGGAAAAAGACTTTGTCAGAAGACTTCCAGGAAGTCCAGACGACTTCTAGGAAGTCCAAACGACTTCTAGGAAGGCCAGACGACTTCCAGGAAGTCCAGACGACTTTCAGGAAGTCCAGACGACTGAAATGGAAGTAGTCTGGAAGACTTCCTCGAAGTCGTCTAGCGCATTATATTTTAGACGAGTAACAGGTAAGTCGTCCCAGAAGTCTTCCAGATCTAAAAAACCTGCATATCAAATCCAGATCTGAAAAACCTGCATATCCAAAAACATTTAAATGACTTAAAAACAGAAAAAATGAGTGAAAGATTAGATAAATCTACCTTTATAGAACACACAAAAATACATATCTAAAATTAATAGATCTACCTTTAAATGAGTAGAAGATGAGTACCATTTGATTAAAAACCTGCAAAAACGATAGATTAGTAAGAAATACATGAGACAAAACTGAAAAATTCATATAAAATTTGGTGTTTTCAAGTCAAAGAGATTAGAGTGGGTTTGGAGAGTTTTAGTTTGGAAAAAAAGTAAGAACTTTATACAACAAGAAGTTATCAAATGAAGAAAAATCAAACATACAAACTTATCAAAACGCTCAGATCTATTATGAAAGAGAGACTTCGTCAGAAGACTTCCATGAAGTCCAGATGACTTTCAAGAAGTCCAGGAAGTCGTCTGGAAGACTTACTTGAAGTCGTCTGGACTTCATGAAAGTCATCTGGACTTCAAATCCAGATCTGAAAAACCTGCATATCCAAAAACGTTGAAATGACTTAAAAATAGAGAAAATGAGTGGAAGATTAAATAAATCTACCTTTATAGAACACACAAAAATATATATCTAAAATTAATAGATCTACCTTTAAATTAGTGGAAGATGAGTACCATCTGATTAAAAACCTGCAAAAGAGATAGATTAGTAAGAAATACATGAGACAAAACTGAAAAATTCATATAAAGTTTGGTGTTTTCAAGTCAAAGAGAGTAGAGAGAGGTTGAAGAGTTTTAGAATGATGAACATTACATTTTTGTTGCAGCCATTGGAGAGGAGGAGAGAGAATGTGTAATTTTTTCTTTTTATAGGGAGACAAAAAATCCAATTAGGTTGAATATTTTTGATTCAGACGACTTACTAGTCCAGAAGAGTTTAATATTTTTAGCGGGAAATTAAAATATTTTTAGCGGGAAACTAAAATAGAAGACTTTCCAAATGACTTACAAGTAAGTCGTCTGGTTTAAATTATTTAAGCGGGAAAATATTTTTTTTTAATTTTAGGTGGGAATATTTGGACGACTTACATGTAAGTCGTCTGTTTTAATTTCTTCACCATACGACTGAAATGTAAGTCGTCTAGATCCTAAACATAACCCCTAAATTTAATTAACTAACTAAACACTTCATAAAATTAAATTAAATTACCAGAACGAGTCAGCTCTGGTGGTAAAGGGGTTGCGGCTGTAACTTCCGCCACCCGGTTTCGATTCGCGCTGGGAGAGACTATTTACATTGCTTGGGTTCCCGGCAAAGAGGTGAAAACACCTTTTTTATCAAAAAAAAAAATTAAATTAAACTTCAAAAGTGTTTACTATACACAAAAATAAACACGTATAGGTAAAATATTAATTTTTCAAAAAAATATTCAAGCTTTCCAAAATCTAACCCTAAGAATACATACAATACTATAACATATGTTCCCAAACCCTGGACCAAAGAATACCATGATTCACTACTTACACTCATCTATGTTGAAAACAATTCAATTTTGTTATATTTTAATTTATATCACTTAAAATTGTTTATAATTACATGATTTTAATTTTTCGCTTATCAAAATATTTTTTAAAAATTTTATAAATTATTTTTAAGATCAGCTATAACAGAAGACTTACTTTGAAGTTGTCCAGACGACTTCCAACATCTCAGACGACTCAGACGACTTACTATGGCTATATTCGTAAAAATACCTTATGTTTTTTTGTTTGGTCACAAGGGTCTGGGTTATAATTTCACAGGCTTTTAGTTAGTTTTACATTTGATTCAAGTTTGGGTATAGATTTGGGGTTAAAATCAAGTTGTGAGTTAGTTTGGCAAAAACCCTGTAAAAATCGAATAAATGTTCGAGAAACCTATGAGAAAATGCTTCTAAGAGAGAACAAGTCAACCCTACGATAATGAGACGGATCATGGCAAAACTTATGGGAAGTAGAAGCCAAAAGAAAGTAGTCATAACCTGATGTCGAAAGCCTAAAGAATAGGGATCACTAAGAAAGAATCCTATTTTGGAATTCACAGCTACTGCCAAGAACACGACAACCAAAGCTACCAAAGGCCATCGCCATCCAATTGATCTCTTCCCTCTCGTCTCTACTTCTATGTTTGCACTTGCTTCCATGATAAATCAATCCTTCATAAGACAAAAACTCAAGATATTTCTTTAAAACATCTTTTGTTCCTGATATTAATACAAGTCGCGTGTTGAAAAAAGGTCTTCAGATAAAAACATCTTGCCGTCTTAGGCTTCTCATCTCCGTTGACTAAACACCACTCGTGCCGTTTTTTCTGCTTATGTAACATTTTGGCTTGGCTCAGTTTGAATCAATCAACTCTATAGTGAAAAATCTAGGGAAATTCTATATTTATTTGAATTAGTCAACAGAAAGTTGAGAGTAGGAGATTCGATGGATCAGCCAGTGTATCACAATTTTTGTTAGAAATCGACTACCGACATAACTTTAATAATCAAACTCCCAATATAATTTTACACAACCGTTGTAACCGATCTACCGTAAACACAGCTCGTCTATAGTAACAATAGATCCTTCTTGTTTGCACAAAAAGTAGAAAACAGAAACAAGAAAATGCCATACATTAAGCGCTCTACCAATTTACTTATTGTACCTTACTTATGTGACTTATTGACAAAAATAAAAGCAATTGACTTTATCTCAACCTGAATCCTACTTCGGAGATCCAAACCGCTTAGTTATGTTAGTTAGATGCCTCAGAGTCAAGTACGGATCATCAGTAGATTTGGTTGGTCATTGTTTAAGCATCAGAAAAGAAAAAAAAAATTAAATATATTTTTTTTTTTTTGGTGAAAAAAATAAATATATTTGTTCTTCATGAGTTTACCTTTAGAGGCTCAGCTTCTTCGCCTTGTCATTGTGGACGTTCTTGAGCTGCTTGGTGGTTTTCTGATTTCTTCTTCACCAAGTTTTGCGCATATAGAGACCTGAAAACAATCACATGCACAAGTGAATAGGTTCAGATTCATAACAAGGTCTGAGACAGAAAATGAAGTAAATAGGCTTGGTAAGGTACAGGTTATAATCACAAATACCTGCAGGATATGAACAACGAATTCAGGTTTTGAAAAGAGTATACTCCATGCTCTTATCGTGAAACAAACTTGACCACAAACCTCTCACCACGTACTCTGTGATGAAGTAGATTGAAGATTAGACAACAATACCTTGTATTACTTCTCGACATCATAGCCAACAAGAAGAAGGCTAGGGACGCCAAAATAGTCAACAACGTGATTAAAACTAGCGGCACCACGAAGACACCAACTTTTTTTGGTTGTTTGTTGCAGACAAGATTGTGTGTTACAATCATCTAAACAAGTTCATGTTTCCTCGTTTGTCATATACATTAACTAGCAAGATACAGTCTATTTGGTTTTAGACATATAAACTTGTCTGAATGTTCTGTTACGGCTACGGTAATTAATCAGTACGATTGAGTTTTCATGAAATTTTCAGTCTCTTGATGAAGAATTTAAGTACAACTGACATTTACGTATATATAGTTTTGTCAAGCTTTCGAGAAAATCAATTAATTCACTGCAAGTGAAACATTTATGCTTCTTACAATAACCATTATTTTTGCAGCATTAATACAAATAATGAAACAAGATTAATTGACATGGACACCTATTTTTGATCTTCTTCTTCCGACTCCTCTTCAGGGTATTCTTCATCTATTTCAATCGCTTCTTCTTCAAATATTTCGTTTTCTTCTTCCTCTTCTTCTTCAAATATTTCTTCTTCTTCCTCTTCCTCTTCCTCTTCTTCTTCTTCTTCAAATATTTCGTTTTCTTCCTCTTCCTCTTCCTCTTCTTCTTCAAATATTTCTTCTTTTTCCTCCTCCTCTTCAGGGTATTCGTTATTCCACCTAACAAAAGGATGGTTCATCAAGCTGTCAACAGTCCACCTTCGGGAAGGATCTTTCTTAAAACACTTTGACAGAAAGTCCTTTGCTTCTTCAGACAAAGAATCAGGAACATATGGAACCAAATCGCTTTCACCAATGAGAGTAATCCATTCTTCCCAACAACACAACGCACCATGCTCTGCCCAAACACGTTCCCCTGTCAACATCTCAAGAACCGTGCACCCAAAGGCCCAAACATCCGCACCATAGTCCAGAACTTTGTCCCCTATAAGCTCGGGGGACATAAACCGTGTTGTGCCTCTCACGTGACCCCATCCATCACCGTACTCACTCGACCCTTTCTCCATGGCTTTCCCAAAACCAGAGATCTTAGCCACAAACCCGTGATGCTCCCCTGTCTTCTCAGCGGCGAGTAAAATGTTCTTCGGTTTGATGTCGCAGTGGATTATCTTCTTTTCATGGATATGCTTCAGACCAATCAGGATACTCATAGCGAACATCTTCACATTGTCTTCCGCCAACCCTATTCCTTTGTGGAGTTTGATGTGTTTCGCGAGGCATTGACCGTGACAGTACTCGAGAATGGTGTTGTACACCATCTTCTTGGTTTTCTTGTCATGTGTGGTCACGTTGCCATAGTAGGAGACGATGTATGGGTTATCTTCGAGACGGTTTAAGAACTCAGCCTCGTTCTTGAGCCGTGAAGCCTGTGAGAACTCGGTCGTTTTGATTGCCATCTCTTTAGGAAGTGATTCTTCTTCTCCCTCGGTCGTTCTCACGGCTAAGTGAACAGAGCCATATGAGCCTTTTCCAAGAAAACTAGTCAACACCCAGAAGTCTCTTTCTCTAAAAGGGCTCTTCTTGGTCGAGGAAACAGCATCGTCCTCTGTTTTAGGCTTCTTGTGAGGACAGTCGGAGTCGCAGCTGTTGTCGTCGTCGTCACATCGACCATATCGACTGCTTTCTTTAGAATCAGACATAGATCTCTTCATCTTTCTTTCCTTCGTTATCACTCTCTTTAGATTTCTCAGACTTTGGTAATCAAACGAACAAAGACTAATTGTGTAGTTGTGTCCTGTGTGATTTGTATTTATAATCCTACTACTTGCATCTCAAGTTTCTCTATTTACTTTTTTCAATTAGGTTCGGGGATGTCAGGCGCAAAGCTGAACCTTAGGTTCGGACCGTGCGGTGATCAATCCAGCCGTTATATTTGACACGTGTAATGTTTGATTTCTCTATTTCCTTTTTTCAGTTAGGTCTGGGTGCAAAGCACTGATAATCCAGCTGTTTCAATTTTTACTCGAACGTTAGAACTGCCACGTGGAATTCAAATTTCTAAATTTCCTTTTTTCGTTCCTTTGGTAATAGTACTACCCTTGTTCGAAAACTCGCTAGGCGCTACGCGTGCGGCGCACTAGGGCCTAGCGATTTATTGAAAAAGCGAAAAAAAATCAGGGAGTACGCGGGGAGGAATTTTGTGTACTTTATACGTATAATACCACATATTATAACTAGAAGTTAACATTTTAAATTGTAGTTGCTATATATTTATGGTTTCATACATATTTAATGAATTTACGTTACTAAAGTGGTTATTGCCTCATTGTAACTAAGCAAGGGAAGGTCGACACACTTTAAGGTGGATTAAAAATTTACAAATGTAATTATATATATACAGTTTCTAGCATACACGATGATTCTTCACAGGTGAAGTGGTAACTCTGCACAGTACACTTAACGTAGAGCACAGTTCGACTCTCGTGTCTTACACTGTATTATTTTATTACTCATTTATTTTAATAGGGATGAAGTTGTATTTTGTACTCGTCTTCTTCCCAGACCTATTTTTTTTTTCAGTATGCGGCCGCCATTGTTTTTACTCGAGCTTTCGATGATTTCATCACGTAATCCCTTAGATTTAGCACTTACATAATAAAACACATACTATTCTTGTGTTTCCAATACAATATTAACAAAATCTGAGTTTTTTTTCTAATGTTTCATGATTTGGACAAAACGAGGTTTTGTCAATTCGACGCCCGCGTTCTCTAATTCTACGCTCCAAGCCAGAATTACTCGTGTTACTGTTCAACACCAACCGAATCGATCTTAATCGCCGCGCTCACCATACGTATAGCGTTTAACCGGCCGCAAAATCGGTTACGCGGCCGAGTTTTTGAACAAGGAGTACTACTAATAACACCTAGATTTTTTTTTTTTTTTTTAATAACAACTAGATGAGTGACTACTCCCTCTAGATTTAAGAGATTGATGTTTTAAAATTTGCATGTAAAAAAAAAATACATATTTTTATTTATTAGTTTTATCTATTTCCAATAAAGGCTACCTCTCAATGTTTTTAGATTCTTTTTTTTTTAAATTAAAAAACAAAATAGATTGTAGACAGAACATCAATCTTTTCTTTTGTAAACAAAGAGAAAAACTAAAACATCAATTATTTATATATGGAAGAAGTATTATTCTACTAACGAGATTATTATTTATTGAAATATTAATCTGTGTATTTAATGAAAAATATTAGACCTCGATCCAGTAGCACATAACATAATTTAAAAAAAATATTTTATGATAATTTAATGTTAGAAAAACACTCATTAAATATATATAAATTTGATGTACATTTAACTGGTTATAACATTTATTTACATATTGAATAGTGTATATTTTATTTTAAATATTTTATAATTAACTTATTATATAATAATAACTATTAATGAATTCATCTCATCATATGAGTATGACCCTTTTTCAAATGAGATTGAAATCATTCTTAATGTTTATGTTCTATAAAACAAAAAACTTATTTTTAAATATTTATCTTGAAATGATTGATATTCATTTTTGATATTTTTATTGTCAAACTTAGATGATCCATTTTTAGCAGAGCAATATGAATATTGTCTAACTTATAAAATTTTAACTTTGATAAAAGTAAATTATTTATTCGGATATATATCCAATATTTAGCATAAAACTTAACGAAAATAATAAAAGATAAATTTAATCATCAGTTAAGTCACGCATTGCAGTGTTTTTCATCATTTGTATTTACTTACAAAATTTGAATCATAACATATATACAAAATATACCTTTATTACATAAATGATATATTTTTATTTAACAAAAATAAGAGGAGACAAATATGATAAAATAAATATAATCAGTATGCTCTATAAATATTTTTGTTGATGATTATATAAGATTAACTGTGTGCTGCTTAGAATTATGAGAATTCGGCAAAAAAAAACCTCAACTTTGCACGAATTGCCAAAAAAACCATGAACTTTTGGACTGACCAAAAAACACCAAACTTTCATTTTTCAAATAAGATGAAACGACGTCGTTTTACATGCAGACCTCTGGATTCAAACCCAGGTTGATTGGTCAAATGGCAAGGTATTTTACCACTGGGCTACTAGCACTTTCAATGTTCTTACTAACATGTTTACTTTTATTTGGTACATATTAAATATAAAAAATTCTCTAAAAACTTAATAAGATCTTTAAAATTCCAAAAAATTAAAAAATTAAGAAGATCTTTATAAAATTAATTTAGAAATTAAAATTAAAATTAAAAATAAAATTTTATTTTTCTTTTTAAAAAATAAAAACTCTTCCAAAATTTTCTATAAACTTAAAAAGATCTTTAAAATTCCAAAAAATTGAAAAAATAAAGATTTTTTTTTATAAAATTAATTTTGAAATTAAAATAGAAAATAAAATTTTATTATTTCTTTTCAAAAAATAAAAAATCTTCCAAAATTTTACTTTTCTTTAAAAAAAAATAAAAAAATCTTCCAAAATTTTCATAAAATTAATTTTGAATTAAAATGATAAAACCAATGACAAAATTTTCATAAAATCCATTTTTAAATTATAGAACCAATAACAACAGATTTGAAATTGGATTTTAAAATGATAAAACCAATAACACTTGATTTGACTTGGATTTTAAAATCCATTAAAACACTTAAACCAATAACACCTTATGCTCCCCTGATTCTTTTTTTGATATTTTCCTTTTTAATACTCTTCACTTTTTCCTTTTTCGAATTAGGGTAAAACAGAACCGTAATTGTTCAAGGCTTCAAGCCCTGGGATTTCATTAACACAAGCCGTGTTAATTATACAGTTTTAATTTTTATTATTTTTAATACAAATAAATGTGTTTGGGGCAGATAATTAATGGGCCCTGTCTCATCTTTGTAAGCCCAAAAGATGGCACCAGGTGATAGTCATCGCTGCAAGAGTTACCACTGATATTACAATTGAACAAATAGATTTCAGAATTAATTATATAGATTTCAGAATCAAAATTAATGTATTTGGGGTTGAAGTTCTCATTATCGTTTCTTCAAACATATAATTTGACAGAAAATACAAGTTCGACATGCATCTAATTCATCGTAATGCAACAGATATATTTCTGTTTCTTCTTCTGAAGGTTTTTGTTGTCCAAGAAATTCTGGGGTCATGTTTGATAATATTTAATTTGACCAAAAACCTTTATCAAAACAAGCATGATCAAGTTTGATGAATCCAATTTTCTTGTTTCATATGTTGGTGTTACTTCTTGATTTATGATTGTTCGTGTAGATCTTTCAGTATGTTCGTAGTATGTTCGTATGAAAGACACTTCGTATGCAACTCTTTTGAAATTTAATTCGTGTAATATGAAGACTCTGACAACCTGATGTAGCGTACATCCTAACCTCGTTATGCTTTGGTGTTCTTCTTTCCTTTTCTAAGATATCTATATTTTCCTTTTATGCATACATTTAGGTTTTCCTTTATTCTTTTGTGTTAGGACTTATGTCCCTATATATTGTGATCTCTTGGATTTGTGAGAGACACAACCTTTGAATTATTGAATTAATAAACTAGAGCTTTGGTTTTAACAAACTCTTGAATCCTTATTTCCGGGCATTCTCTAAGAATTCAACGGCTTTAAGAAGGCTTAGATAGCGGGTATTCTCAGAATTCAACGATATCTTTGCATTATCGGTTACTAGACGGTACTTCCGCTCCGTCACAATCAAACTCCACCACCTTCTCTTTTGTTGCAACCACCGTTTCACTTGCGGGAATCTCAACAGAAGAGTATTAGAGATGGTGAAGCTCCGAGATCTGAGCTCGATGAAGATGGTAAAGATGATTACAGGGGAAAGAGAGCGAAAGTTTGTTAGATGTAAAAATGTATATTATGATCTCGTAAGTTACAATGTACCGTATTGTTTCATATATATACAAGTATCTATACCGGTTTAATCATATCTACATAACCGGTTATCATAACTCTAATACCCCCCCCTCAAGATGGAAGAAACAACTTGTGAATTCCCATCTTGGACATCAAAGTCTTGAAGACGCCTGGCTGAACCGGTTTGGTGAACAAATCAGCTAACTGATGTTCGGATTTGACGTGCATTGTCTTCAAGAAACCACTCTGTAGACGCTCACGAACAATGTGACAATCGTTCTCAATGTGCTTTGTGCGTTCATGGAACACAGGATTCGAAGCAATATGTAGCGCAGACTGATTGTCACAATACAGAGTAGCTGGACCAGAAGGAGAGCAGTGAAAGGATTGAAGCAAGGAGTGTAACCAAATGAGTTCACATGTGGCATCAGCCATCGCACGATACTCAGCTTCAGAGCTGCTACGCGACACTGTTGGTTGCTTCTTAGCTCGCCAAGAGATCAACGAATTGCCTAAGAACATGCAATATCCAGTAACTGATCTTCTCGAATCAGGACATGTTGCCCAATCTGCATCACTGAAAGCAGTCAAATGTATCTCCGAATTTGAAGGATAGAAAAGACCTTGAGCTGGATCATTTTTCAAGTATCGAAGCACACGATGGGCCGCATTGAGATGATCCGTTCGAGGAGCAGCCATGTATTGACTTAGCTTGTGTACTGCGTAAGTAATATCCGGCCTTGTATGTGTCAAGTAGAGGAGACGCCCCACAATACGACGATATGTTGAAGCATCAGGTAGTAGCTCACCAGTTGTCTCAGAAAGTTTCAAATTTGGTTCCATTGGGACAGTGACAGGTTTGCAACCTAGATAACCAGCATCCTGAAGTAACTCCAGTGTATACTTCCGTTGATTAAGTGAGATCCCTGTTGAATTACGAGCAATCTCAAAACCAAGGAAGTACTTTGCTGGACCAAGAACCCGAAGCTTGAAAGCTGACTGCAGAACATCCTTGAAATGACATAAAGCCGCTTCATCACTTCCAACAAGCAGTATATCATCAACGTAAATCAATGCAGCAATGAAGAGAGTTGACGTTCGCTTAACAAAGAGAGAGTGATCAGCGGGAGCTTGAACAAAACCTTCATCAAGAATGACCTTAGTAAGCTTGTGATTCCACTGACGTGAGGCTTGCTTTAAACCGTATAAGGACTTATGAAGCTTGCAGACAGAACCCGGAGCAATAGTCTTCCCCGTGAGTTCTTGATAACCTTGAGGAATCACCATATAAATTTCCTCATCTAAATCTCCATTTAGAAACGCATTACTGATATCCAGTTGCAGAGTGAACAAATTCTTAGCTGATGCCAAACTCAGAAGAAGACGAAATGTTCCTAGCTTTGCAACCGGTGAGAAGGTATCTATATAATCCAAACCTTCAAGCTGCGTGTAGCCCTTAGCAACAAGGCGTGATTTAGGACGCTCAACAGTCCCATCAGCATGATACTTATATGTATGAATCCACTTGCAGCCAACTGGGTGTTTTCCCACAGGAAGTTCACAAACAGACCAAGTACCCGTACTCTCGAGAGAGTTCATTTCAGCTTTCATGGAACCATTAAACTCATCTGAATTAAGCGCCTCTTGAAAAGTTTTAGGAGGTGATTTGGTCGTTATAGAGAGAAGGAAGTTCTTATGGGTTTCAGAGAAATGGTCATATGATAAAAAAGCTGAAATGGGGTATGAAGTGGTATGTGTGGTATGAGAAGGAAAAGAAGTTTTATCAAGCAAGTAACAATGATATTGATCTAGATATGCAGGGGCCTTAGTCTGACGTCTAGTTCGTTGACACGGTATCACACTATCTGATGCAACAGGTTGATTAGATGATTCAACAATAGATGAAGGAACAGAATCAGCAATAATATCCTCATGATTAAAGAAAGATGCATCAGTGGATGAACCAACATCAAAGTAGGCAGGAAAGATAGAGTCAGGAACAGGTAAAGGCAAAACATGTTGACCAAAGATATCAGAATCAGAAGCTGCAGGGAAATTTTCAGAAAATGGAAATGTATTTTCATGAAAGACAACATTCCGAGAAATGGATATGACATTAGTATGTAAATCGAGAACCTTATATCCTTTGAATCCGTGAGGATATCCAAGAAACACACAAGGAGATGCACGAGGTGAAAACTTGTGACGATCTTTTAGAAGGGTAGATGTAAAACAAAGACATCCAAAAACTCGAAGATGATCATAATTCGGCACTTTAGAAGTAAGTATTTCGTAAGGAGACTTGTTATCAAGAAGTGGTGAAGGAGTCCTATTTATCAAGTACACAGCAGTTTGAACACAATCACCCCAATGAATAAGAGGTACATTAGATTGAAATAGCAAGGAACGAGCCACATTAAGAATGTGTTGATGTTTTCTTTCGACAACTGAATTTTGTTGAGGCGTGTATGCACATGAAAAATAATGAAGAATGCCATGTGTTTTAAGAAGAGATTTAAACGCAAGTTCAGGAGCATTATCCGAACGAATGGACTTAACCTTTGCATTGTATTGAGTCTCAACATAAGCAAGAAATTCAGGAAACACAGTTTGAACAGAGCTTTTGTTTTTAAGCAGATAAAGCCATGTAACTCGTGTGCAATCATCAACAATGGTGAAAAAGTATTTATATTCATCAACTGTTGGAACATGGAAAGGACCCCATACATCAAGATGAAGAAGTTCAAAAGGAGATGATGACAGATTATTAGCAGATGAAAATGACAGACGCTTTTGCTTAGCTAGTGGACAGACTTTACAAACTGACTCATGATCAATTTTGGAATTAGAAATATCAAGACTCTTGGATAAAACCCGAATTTTGTTGTAAGAAGGATGACCAAGACGTTGATGCCAAACTTCAGATGAAACATGTGACAAGATATGTGTACTAGCAACAGAATGATGAGCAGGAGCAGGGGACTCAAGGATGTAAAGATTTTGATGAAGGTTACCCTTCCCAATCATGGAGCCCTGAGTATGCTCCTGTAACAAGGGAATAGGATTGTATGGCAAGATATAACAAGAATCAGAAGAGAAAAGAACAGAGATAGAGGTATTAGCAGTCAAAGCACTAATACTGAGAAGGTTAAATTTGAAATTGGGAACAAATAAAACCGATGTGAGGACTAAATGTTCAGAAAGAATGATAGTGCCAGACATAGTCACTGCAATATGAGTTCCATCAGGAAGTGTGACAGAGGTGTTAGAAATGAGACTCGTGTTTATGAACTTGTCAAAATCAGAACAGACATGACAACTAGCCCCTGTATCTATGACCCATGAATGCATTGGTAAAGTAAGGCTTTCTTTAATTCCCGCAGATGAAATAAAATGAGAGGATAAAGGAGTACCTTGAGGGAATGAAGTAGAAGATGATGTGTGTGTGAAAAGTTGAGGTTGAGGTTTAGAATAAGAAACCGAGCCATCAGAGAGTTTAATGGCACTTCCAGAAACCTGAGAATAGTTGTCTATGACTGGTGGTGAAGTGTTTATGACACTGAGAAGACGCTGTACTTGTTCTGCTGTAACCGACCCAAGATGAACACCACGTTGATCATGCAGAGAAATGGATCCAGATTCTTGAGTAATGATGCTGGCCACATTTTCAGTCTTCTGCGGAGCTGAAGAAGTCTTTGACTGAGGAGGATTCTGCTGAAGCTTGTTGGACAAAGGAGCTTTGTAGCCAGGAGGGTAACCATGTAGTTTATAACAACGGTTCACTGTGTGACCAAGAAGACCACAATGAGAGCAAATAGGACGCGACCTTTGCTTGTTATATCCTCCAGAGTAAGCAGCTACAAACGCATCAGTAGAAATATTCTCCTGAGAAGCTTGACAGATAACAGTACTTGTAGACTTCATTGATCGTTGACGTTCCTCCTGAGACACAAGGTTAAAAGCCTTGGCAATGGAAGGTTTAGGTTCCAACATCAGTATCTGGCCACGAGTTGCAGTAAACGAATCATTCAATCCCATAAGGAATTTAAGAACTTGGTCTTGTTCATCACGATCAGCAATGTGACGACTACTATCGCATGCAGGATTAGCACAGCAACAAGTGTATGGAGTCTCGTGATTCTTGAGTTCTTCCCAAAGCTGCTTGAGACGAGTGTAGTAGTCACTAACACTCTGAGAACCCTGGACTTCTGCATAGATTTGTTGCTTGATCTCAGCAGTACGAGGTCCATCACTTTGCTTAAACTGATCATGAATGTCAAGCCACATCTTGCGTGCAGTAGGCAGATACATGATGCTCTTGGCAATTGGTTTATCCACCGCATTAACCAACCAAGTGCAGAGAATATTGTTACAACGTAACCAAGATCCATAATCAGGATGCGACGAATCTAGCTCAGAAAAAGTTCCATCAACAAATACAGCTTTGTTACGAGCACCTAAAGCCATGATCATCGAACGACGCCAGCTATTGAAGTTTCCTATCCCAACAAGTTTCTCAGAGACGAGAGTAATACCAGCATGATCGGCATGGTGAACGTAAAGAGGATTGGAATGAGGATCAGATAGCGACGGCGCCGTCGGTAGGGAATCAGGAATCGGATCTTGAGTCGGCATCGTTCCAAGAAAGTATCGCGACGAGAATCCACTGATCGGAGAAAGGAGAACTCAATCGAAACGCGAAATCAGAAGAACAAAGACGACGTGAGAGAGAATCCGAAAGAAAACCACGATCGAAGAGAAGATTGAACCGATGAGATCAAGAATCTTCGGATGATATGCGAAGCTCATCACCAAGATTGAATGAGTAAAGACGAAGCGGAAGGAATGAGATCAGAGTAGCTCTGATACCATATTAGAGATGGTGAAGCTCCGAGATCTGAGCTCGATGAAGATGGTAAAGATGATTACAGGGGAAAGAGAGCGAAAGTTTGTTAGATGTAAAAATGTATATTATGATCTCGTAAGTTACAATGTACCGTATTGTTTCATATATATACAAGTATCTATACCGGTTTAATCATATCTACATAACCGGTTATCATAACTCTAATAAAGAGTAAGGTTAATGTCAATTTAAAAGTGGAAGAAGTGCCAATAATGTCTCTCTTCAGTCTTCACAAGAGACAACAGCTCGACAAACTTTTTATTTTCTTCTTCATCTAGATCCACCACGAAGAGGCAAATTAGCAATGAGTACGTCGTTTCTGTATACACAGTTCGTGGTGATGCAAAAGTATTTTTAAAAAGTAAAGCCGCTTTACATTCGAATCTCACTTTGGTGCAGCGAGAAGTTAAAGCATTCCGGCCAATAAGCCTTGACTTCTCCACTCCTTTAACGAAACCTCCAGCGGAGAAAGTCACAAAGCTGTGTCTCTAGTGTGTGGATGGTTCCTATAAAATTTTAAGTAGTATGTATGTCAACCGAAGTTTATCAGGACACAAAAAAGTATAGACACCCGGATTGTAACTGAACGCCGCCTATCATGTCGAGCTCGATCGATTTAGGCTTCAGATTGAATCAAATCTTCAGAGAAAGGTACTTCCTATTGTTTAGGCGCAATTCACATTCTTTTCGATCGAATCTGTTTTTTATTAAAAATTTCCATTATCAATTTGTTTTTCTGGCATGGTTTCAAAATCAAATCTCCTTCACTTATCTTATCATTTATATCTTAAATTATTTGTTACTTATCTCAAATTGGGCGTATAATGTGTGTGTCTTTCTGTGAATATTTTTTATATATGTTTGTGCAGTGATGGGAGGCTGTTTCTCTGACTCAACATTGTCATGTCAATCAAGTTTCTCCAATTGTTTATGCGCCAAGGAGAATTATAATATTCTCACGAAAGATTGGTTTCTGGAATTAAGTGTTTGTATGTATAGGTTAGTAAGCAAAATCACACCCTTCACTCACATGAGATGATAAAAAAATCTGGTTGTGGCTTTTGAAAATGTGAATAAGGATTTTGCACTACTCCGCCCATACCATACAGACCTTTAATCCTGAATCCAACCAAAGCTGAGCCTCCTGCACTTTGTTTGTTTGCTTGTTACCTTCATACAAGTTGATCAGCACATCAACTATGATTTGGGAAAGGACTCTTGCTGTCTTCCACCGCTTCAAATGCTCCTAAAGAAGAATGGTTTCAAACACTTGATCAAACATCTTTGCTACATACGCTTGTCAATGAATAAACTTTGCATTTTCTTGTTTTGGTGGAAAGATGAAGACCTCAATTTTTCTGCTGGGGGTTTGTGCTCTCTCAGTCGACTACTGGGTTGAGTTCCTGAGCTCTACACCTTTTGATTCCTAATGCATATGTCATAAGTACTGCTACAATACAAAGACACATGTTTAGAAATGGGAACCTTCAGGTTCTTTACATAAGGCTGCTACCACAAACATTATCAACCGTGTCATCCAAAATACTCAGCCTCTAAGCTGTTAAGATGCAGCGGATGTGATGGCTGGGGACTGGGCCTTGCCAAGAGATAGGGTTATTGTGCTCACTATGTTGGGTTGGTCCATTTTCTTGCTATACTTTTTGAGTTTGATTGCTGCATAGAAAATATTTTGAGTGAAGAATGTCAAAACCGTGTACCGGACAATTCTCTCAAATAGAAAGTTTTAAGTTTTATCACAAAAATAGATCTCAAAAAATAAAATGACCAAAATAGCATTTTTCATTTTGAAAATTTTAATTTTTTTCTTAATTTTTAAAATTTGAAATCCTATCCCCTAAACCTCACTCCTCAACTCTAAACCATAAACCCTAAATTCTAAACCCTAAACCCTAAACTTTAAACTCCATTCTCTAATTTCTAATGTCTAGATTAATTAACTTTAGGGGTATAAGCGTATATTTACTTCTTTTGATAAAACATTTAAGTTTATTTTGGTTATTTCTATTTTTAAGATCTATATATGTGACAAAAACTTTTTTAAGATCTATCATTGAAAATTTCTCTTTGTGTAAATGCCTCTTGCCTTTGGAGTACTGGTCCCCTATTCCTTTTCCTTGAAGCTTCATTCATATTATTACTTTACAAAGTTGATTAAGGCATAGTTGCATATTTGATATCCGTTTAATTTTTCTTTGAATGTGGTATCCCTAAAATTCAGGTTCACTTAGTAAGGTATGTAATATATATCCCTTCCTTTCCTGGGGATCATTTTGGATATGTGATTTTACTTTGGATTGAGAGTTTTTTCTTGTTTGATGCACGGAAAGGAAAACAAAGTGGGATAGAAACATGACTTATTCACTCCACACACTAAGATATTATAAAGAAACACAAACTTAGGCTAGCTGATTACAAATTACACATGAGATAGTTTGACAATAGATATCAATTATTTTTATCAATCATTCTTATAATTTTTTTGTAACTATGTAATTCTTATTAAAATTCTCTATATCAGGCATCATTACAATAATTTCGAACGAAGATTCAAGCAAAATCGAGACAACCATAAAACTTGGTAGCTTTGATTCCACAAACTATATATAAGTTTTTGGATGTAACTCCGGATCCTACGTCATCATCACTACCGCATACAGGTTACTCCGAGAGGAGCTGATCACTCCCACTATCTTCCATGTCCAAATTATTATAGTTTCTTAAGCTCGGACGAGGAAAATAAAATGATCCAACTTTCCGAACAAGAATAAAGACCACCATTCAGCACTGGGATAGCCGAAATCCCGAGCGGCCACGCCACTGAGATGATGCCGGAACCTGCAAAGACCAACCAAAGCTCCAACGCCACTCACACGCTTCACCTCTAAGAACTAGAGGGTGATTCATTTGATACACCATAAGCAGCTACCAGTGACAGATCGATGCTACTAACATGAAGAGCTGAACCCGAAACACCCAACATGAGACTACGCTAATCTATATCGGACTCTCCACGCGCACACCCATGAACGGGAGAGTCAACGCCTGAGCATAGACAACTCTAGCCGCCGGAGGAAAAACCAGAAATCTTCACACGCCGACAAGCAACCTCTTTCGATTTTGCTAGAGAGGAATTCACCGCTGCACGGAAGAGAACCGTCGAAGCCCTTCTTGAGAGAGGTAGAGAGCACCTCCAACGCCCAGATACCAAGGCAGTTGGAAGAATGCTGATGACCAACTCTCCACACAAACAAGGAGCCGGAGAAACCAGATCCTAGGCAGTAGAGCCTTCTCCAAAACCCACACACCGCCAACTCTAGCAAAACCGGGACATTAAGAACATATCTGAAAATCACCGTCCAGATCTCACCACCCAAAAAGCGACTCAACTTCTTCCCTTGACACCAGAAAAGGCCGACTTCCTTTAGATCCATCACTGGGCCCAGATCTGAAACACTAACATTCGACGACTTTTCAAGGGTTTCCACATATCAGAGACAGGGTGAAGAGTCGAAAGGAGAGCAAAGAGGAAAACGAGAAAAACGAGAAAAACGAGAAAAGCCATGCCGACGATATCTTAAACCCTTTTTCCACTGTTTTGAAATACTGATCATCCTCAAAACTGTGAAATAATTCAATAACTACATCAAATTTGAATGACAATCGTTTTTGGAAAATAGAATATAAACAATTTTAAGTAAATTTTTTTATTATTAACAGAAAATATAAACCAAATAATCTAAATATTTTCAAAATACGTTGTTTGTCAACAACAAATATTGATACCATAATTATTGTGGGAACGGAAATTCGTACCGTCGATTTCCGTATTCGGAGGAAAGTCAAGAAACCCTAACTTTTCCTGAGGTTCCGGATTCTCTGCAAGAGAAAATGACAAGTGACCAAATAAATGCGGAAAATATGAAAAGATAGCAAAACGAATTTATAGAAAAGGTAGATCTTATTTCGAATCCGCGTAAGAGCGTTGCGATCATTACAAGAGATTATAATAGCTTCGGCCGCAAGAGCTATCAGCGAATTACCTACTTCTAGCGACCTAAAACCTTAAACCTAGTTGAGTCGCAGCTCGATAACAAAAGACGAAAAAGATACGAAAAAAGTTTTGATTGATTTCGGACTGAACCTTATAAAAGGCTATCTACGTACCCCTTTCGAGGATCAAGCCGAACGTAGTTCGATTAAAAGAGTAGAAAAAGAGATCGAATTGCCTTTGCGAGTTTGTCTAGTAATCGAGTGCCATTCATAGAAACATAACATGTCGAGAATAATGCCTAAAGTTTCTAAATGCAGAGAGTTCTAAGAGTAAAATGAATTATGTCTTTACCTCTTCAACCTCGACGTCCTTATATACTCCTCCTAGAGGCGGTTTGCTCTTTCCATTTCTGCCCTCGGTCGAGTTTATCGATTCGCGGAAATATTCTATTTTTCTTCGATCTTCATGTTTATCTTTGGAAACTTCACATTTATCCTCCGAACTTGACATTTATCTTCTCCTGCAGAATAAAAGATAAACTGTCATAACGATTGGGCCTGCTTTCGTATGAAATCGTGAGTGGGCTTTTAGCCGCGTTCTAGACCCTTTCGGGTCGTTTTCCGACTTAACCATTTTTACGATTTATCAAAAGAGCGCTTCTGAAAGGACGTCGATTCCGAAAAAAGTTTGTATTTCTCGTATAGTGGAGGCAGTTCAAGGTGTTTAGTTAACCGTTGCCGTTTTATACGATCAATTCGAACTTTCATACGAGATAACGAGTTCTTGCGGTTTTTAAATCATAAAGTTCCAATGGTGACTACGATCGAGATGAAACAAGAGCAAGTTCGATCCGATCTCGAAGGAAGGAGCTATGAGGACAGGACGAAGATAGATGAGTTGATCTGGGCGAGTTGGACTGCTTGTTCGATCTAATCGCGCAACAGGCGAGTTGGATGACTTGTTTGGTCCAACTCGCTGAACGGGCGAGTTGGACAATAAAGCCTTATAGTTGTTTTGTTGTTTCGACGCTCAGGATCCATTTTTCCGAGGATTCGAGTAACCTTTCTCGAGGGCTTATCGTATGAATCATTTTCAGAATTCATACAAAAATCAATTTCGGTTTTTCCGTTATTTTTTTTTACTATTATCTCTTTCTTAAAGAGAGACATTTTCTTGAGAATATTCCGACATTGATTCCATCGTGACCGATTTTGACCCCAACAATTATATTGTATGTTTAAGCAAATAAAAGATAAAGTTTACTCTCACCATTTCATTTTAAGTGATATTCGATATTACGTGTATACGCACACCAAATAACCTAATGTGCACACTACCACAATCGAATGGTATGTCGATGTAGCACTTTAGGATCGAATCCACAGAGACCAACGATTACACTTTATATTTATGGGATCAATACTTAGCTAAAACAATTTGGGGGTTTTAAGATTTAAGGGTTTCGTGAGAAACAAGTAACAAGATTAATTAAAGTATTCAGTTAACTAAAATGCTAGCCTAGGGTGGTTTGATCGGGTGTTAAATAAGTGTGAGCCAAACAATTATTCAAGTTCGATTAAAGACCAATCTAGAACTCGGATCACTCGTGTAGAACAGCCCACTGTCGTGGAACTGCCCCCTATGCTGATCGATCTTGATACCTAAACTCTCGTTTGGATCAAGATGCGACAGCAAGCAATAGAGATCAAGTCCGATATGTTCACAAAACACCCTAATATCTACTTTCGCTGATTACGGATGCAATGCTCTTTCAAGTTATGTCTAGCAACCTATAACACTTTAGATGAATAGATTAAACATAGAATCAGGCACTAAGTGGGTAAATTGATGCAAGCCTTAAGAACAACAGTGAATGAAGACAATCGATTTATAACTTATTTATGTCAAGCTCACGGATCTAACACCCTAACACCCTAGACTAAGCAAGCTGACTACTCAGCCATGAACAAGAACACACAGAGACAGAGACTGAATAAAACATGTGTAAATAAAATAGAATAAGGGTTCAGGGGGTTGTTCTCTATGGGGAGAGAGATGGAGCCTTCTCCCTTTACAAAATATCAAAACACAAATCTCTAAAGGCTCAAGTTTGGTTCCTTGTCTCAAAAACAGCGTATAATGATAAAGAGAAACAGAAAATATGATATATCAAAGCTACAGGCGGCTGGGAGAGAAAATAGGGATAATTAGGGCAAATCCCGTAATGATTGTAGTTTCCTTAAAAATATCTACCGCTGGAACACTCACTCGGAACAGTCACTCGGGTTGCTCCGCTATCCGGAACAGTCATCAAGACTGTTCTGCGTGAAAACCACCAAATTGCATTGTTTTATGCCTCTTTTGTTCCAGCTGGTCTCTCTCCCATCCAATGCAACTCCAGACCTGTAATGATTCCAAAAAGACTAGGAAGACTCGATAAAGACTTGAAAACCAATTTAAAAGCATATATACAAGATGTATAAAACACCATATATCAATTCCCCCACACTTAGATCCTTGTTTGTCCTCAAACAATGTCAAGTATCAAGAACAGAGAGAAAGGTTTGAAAGTGTGGGAACTCTCCTATTCTCAGCAACCATACATTAACCACGAATATCTGAACCATACTAGCAGTAAAACTAGGACAACACACCCTTACTGGAACCCCCACTGACTGCTGTTCAAAAATCGGCTCCATACTCTTCATCTCAAACCTGAAAAAGCAACACTATTGAGACAGAACTCCCTACATTCATTTAAAAGTAGCGTGAGCTTCTCATCACATGCATCATTCAGGGTAGACGGTCTAGGTGTAGAACAGGCTATTTAATGGTGGAGTTAAGAGTGTTTAGGGGCTACCATTTCATTGAAGAGGATGCAGGATATCACACAAAATGGCAAGAGAGGATAGATCCATTGATGTCCACAGCCTCTACTCGTTTTTGCTCTATCTGGTGCGACTGTTCTGATGACGGAACATGCAACTGATTGTTATGCGTTCCACTTTCCTTTTGGTACCCACTCCTTTGTTCCATCTTCCCAGTGGCTCATGTTTCTTTGATTTCATCCCCTTCTCCATCACCTTATTTTGCTTTTTTTTTTTTGAAGGCTGATATGGTGATGTGACGAAGAAGGAGGTCATACATGATGGTTCTGAGTGCCACTGGTGGTTCTGATTTCGCAACTATTCTGGTTCTCCACTCCTGCTCTTGCGCAGTTCATTGGTTATGGAGCGGTTGCTCCCTTAATCCGCTTGTTCTCCTTTCTGACAGAATTTCTGCAGCAGTAACGAGTAGGAGGCTGCGTTGATCATTTCCTCTCCGACCTTTTTGCACATATCTGCACATATGACACTGAAAAATAAATGCATGAAGGTGGAATAAAGGCTAAGGTGCAAGGTGGGAACTAGTTAAAGATGAGCTAGCCACTCAAGATCAGCAAGATGGATAAAAAGGATAAGAAGTCCTGAGTGTGTTCTTGTTTCCCTGATCTAATACCCATAACAAGAAGAATTTCAGTCAAGATTAGGTTCAAGTAAGGTGGAGTTAAGTCTACCCAGTGTAACCTGATCGGCTGAGAACTTCTGGAGAATCAAGTGAGATATGTCAGGGTGTTCCAGGTCCACATGTGTGTCTTTCGCCACTGCTAAGGTCACTAAATAAGATAACTAAAGCACGAGGTGGTTAGTGATCAACACAGAATAAAGTCCTAATTCCCACAAAGTTTTGACTGACTCAATAAAAACAGACTCAAATTGACCCAAAAGAAAAACAAAAGAAAGAAACGAGTTAGTAAACGATGAAAACCCTCTCCCAGACTTACTTCACAACGTCCCTGGTGTGAAAATAAATCAGAGAGAAGGAGAAAAAAAGAATAAATATTTTTTTTTTGGTCGAGATACTTACCTGAGTGGAGCAGGCGCTCCATGAAAATTCTGGGTGTTCTATCGTCAGATGATCGCCTGGAACAACCACTCTTTTTAGGGGGTAGGTTGTTCCGTTTCTGCAACCCATAATTTTTGAAGTATCTCGAATGTTTCTGTTTTTTTGATCTGAAACTCAATGAACTAAAACAAAAAATAAGTAAACAAAAACAAAATCAAGTTATATTTACACTTACCAGTGGGTTGCCTCCCACCAAGCGCTTGGTTTAAGTCTCTAGCTTGACTTGGTGATAGGGATCAGTCTGGTTGAGCAGGAGGGCATGTTCCAAAACAAGCTCCACAATCAGACATGTTCAGCTTCAAAACCCTGCTCAACAACCCTTTCACAGCAGCTTCTCCTTTCTCCTTCAGCTCATGTGTGAGAATGACTCTGACTTTAGAGAACGGTTTGGAGGCACCCTTGCACTTTACCTCATACTCAGTGGAGTTCTCATCACACTTGAGAGGTATCAAAGTCATTGTAGGATCTCCCTTGATTCTTCTCTTCTGGACTTTCTGTTTCACCCTTGAATTCCCTCTGAATTTAGTAGGATCAGTGCTAGGATCTTCATCAGAGAACAGCCTGCTCTCACCCTTATCACCATGCTCCTTCTCTGGAACAACCTTCAGCTTTTCTACATCAAACACTGAGATGCAAGAGGCATGTGATGAGGAAGATCTGGTGAGTACAGCCTTGTAGAAAACTTTCTTGTTGATGTTGGAGAAGCAGACTCTCTTGTTGGGCATATCAATGGTTGCTCCAACAGTAGCCATGAATGTCCTTCCAAATATCAAAGGCATCTCATGATCCTTGTTCATCTCAACAACTTGAAACTCAGCAGGAACAATGCATTCCCCTACTTGAACATGAAGGCTGCGGATGGTTCCATATGGGACTGCTCTGGAAGAGTTTGCAAAGGTCAGGGTCAGCTGAGAACACTCAACATCAGCAATACCCAAATCGTCTACAATAGCCTTTGAGACGAGATTCACACAAGAACCAGAGTCACAAAGAGCATCCTTGAAGGTTGTTCCTGCGATGGAACATGGGAAAACAAACTTTCCAGGATCATCAACCTTAGGCAATACCTTCAGTGCTGGTGTAGACAGTCCTTTGGTATAGATGACCTTGATCTCCTCTTGAGTCTCTTGACAGTTTTTAAAGAACTTGAGCAATCGACGAATCTGTAGAGCATCCTCAAATGCAAGTTCTTTAGGAAGCCTTCTCACCATCTTGTTAAAACCTATCAGCTGCTCTTCACTAATGAGATCCATCATATGTTTAGGTGGAATTGGATAGGGAACCTTAGGAACATAGACTCACACTGGTGGAGTTTCAGCAGGTACGCTAGGACCAGTCACTCGAGAGCTAGCAGACTGCTCTGTGTTCTCTTCTGCGCTTAGAACAGTCTCAGCGAACGGCTGCTCTATTGCATTACAGTGCTCAGTCCTAGGATTTTTATCAGCTCTTCCAGGGAGCATCTCTTGTTGCCTCTTGATACTCTCAACTGTTTGAGCAAGCTGAACATCGATCTTTCTTATATGGATCGCGAGATTGTCATACTTGTTATTCAGCTCAGTGAACATGTTGCCCATCCTGGTGTCAATTTCTGTGGTTACCTGATTCAACACCTTGGCCTGAACCTGCTGACCCTGCAACAGTTGTTGCATCATCATACCTAGACCCTTCAACTCATCTGGTTGACTGTTCTCAGTAGCTGGAACAACTTGCCGATTGCTCTGCGGTTGTCGCTTGTTCTGGTTCTGAATATGCTCAGCCGTAGCTTGCTCCATGCTGAGGACATGCCCTTTGTTGTTTTTCAGTAGCTGATCAACCTTGGCAGTCAGCTCATCCATTTTCTGGGTGTCGGAACTGTTCCCTTTCATGGAGCAATCACTCTCCTCTTTCTTATTAGCTGAGCTAGCAGCCATGTTCTCAATCAGCTTAAACGCTCCATCAGTGGTTTAAGTCATGAAGTCTCCATTGCTCGCAGAGTTTAGAGCACCTTGGTATTTCCAGTCCACTCCATCATAGAAAATGTCCAGGAGGTAATCATCATCAAATCCATAGTGAGGACATTCTCTGCGATAGTCATTGAAGCGCTCCCATGCGTCGCAGAAAGGCTCATCACTGAGCTGTCTGAAGGAAGTGATCTTGTTCCTCAATGCAGCTGTTCTCGCCTTAGAGTAGAAATGGCTAAGGAACGCTGATCGGACCTGTTCCCATGAAGTGAGAGAGCCGGTAGGGAGAGAGTTCAACCACCGTGCAGCTTTTCCATCAAGAGAGAATGAGAATAACATGCACCTGATGTAATCTGGTGGAACACCATTCGCTCGAGTGAAACTGCAGACTTTTTCGAAGCTCTTAATATGCTCCATTGGAATTTCTGTAGAGAGACCAGAGAACACCTTTCTCTGTACTAGACCGATCAAAGCAGGCTTGATCTCGAAGTCCTACCTGGTACAGGGTGGAGGAACAATGGAAGAGCGCGTAGTAGGAATGTTACGCGGAAGGTTTCTCTGCCCGATTGGAACAGTCTGTGCATGTTGTTCCTGCTGCGTGAGAGCAGCATGTTCAGCAGCATCCTGCTGAGCTTGGATGGTCTGCTGCATTTGTTGCATCTGCTGCTGCATGAGTGCCATAGCCGCAGCGAGATCATCCTGATTGGCGTGATCACCCATAGTGGTGTCGGTTTGCCTTGGCTGTTGACGATTTGTTCTTTCTAACCTTGCTAGCTCCTGGTTGGTAAATGTAACTAACTCTCCTTGTGCGTTTCTCCGAGTATGTCTACTGGTCATGCACCTGGAACATTAGGTGCAACAAAAAGGATAAGGCAAGTTAGAGGTCTTAGACTAAATAAATAAAGGTAAAAAGATGGTCCCCGGCAACGGCGCCAAATTGATATTACGTGTATACGCACACCAAATAACCTAATGTGCACACTACCACAATCGAATGGTATGTCGATGTAGCACTTTAGGATCGAATCCACAGAGACCAACGGTTACACTTTATCTTTATGGGATCAATACTTAGCTAAAACAATATGGGGTTTTAAGATTTAAGGGTTTCGTGAGAAACAAGTAACAAGATTAATTAAAGTATTCAGATAACTAAAATGCTAGCCTAGAGTGGTTTGATCGGGTGTTAAACAAGTGTGAGCCAAACCATTATTCAAGTTCGATTAAAGGTACCAGTCTAAAACTCGGATCACTCATGTAGAACAGCCCACTGTCGTGGAACTGCCCCCTATGCTGATCGATCTTGATACCCAAACTCTCGTTTGGATCAAGATGCGAAAACAAGCAATAGAGATCAAGTCCGATATGTTCACAAAACACCCTAATATCTACTTTCGCTGATTAGGGATGCAATGCTCATTCAAGTTATGTTTAGCAACCCATAACACCTTAGATGAATAGATTGAATTTAGAATCAGGCACTAAGTGGTTAACTTGATGCAAGCCTTAAGAACAACAGTGAATGAAGACAATCAATTTATAACTTATTTATGTCAAGCTCACGGATCTAACACCCTAACACCCTAGACTAAGCAAGCTGACTACTCAGCCATGAAACAAGAACACACAGAGACAGAGACTGAATAAAACATGTGTAAATAAAATAGAATAAGGGTTCAGGGGGTTCTTCTCTATGGTGAGAGAGATGGAGCCTTCTCCCTTTACAAAGTATCAAAACACAAATCTCTAAAGGCTCAAGTCTGGTTCCTTGTCTCAAAAACAGCGTAATGATAAAGAGAAACAGAAAATATGATATATCAAAGCCACATGCGGCTGGGAGAGAAAATAGGGATAATTAGGGCAACTCCCGTAATGATTGTAGTTTCCTTAAAGTCTCTGCCGCTGGAACACTCACTCGAAACAGTCACTCGGGTTGCTCCGCTATCCGGAACAGTCATCAAGACTGTTCTACTTGAAAACCACTAAATTGCATTGTTTTATGCCTCTTTTATTCCAGCTGGTCCATCTCTCATCCAATGCAACTCCAGACCTGTAATGATTCCAAAAGGACTAGGAAGACTCGATAAAGACTTGAAAACCAATTTAAAAGCATATATACAAGATGTATAAAACACCATATATCAATATTTTATGAATTTTTTTGTTTCATCTTAACTAGTGTTTTCCATTTTCTATGTAACAAGTAAATGTAATTTAATGTTTAGCACTATTTATATTCTAAAGAATATTTTTTTATTGGTTGAATTAGTTGTAGTTATTGTTATTTTTAGGCAAGCGAGATAGATTGAATAAAAGTTCGCAATTTCTTAAACGGTGCGCAAAAACTTTAAAACTGGTTATCTAAAAGGGAAATACCCAAAGATAACACTAAAAAAGTTTTGGTCACAAATATAGACTCTCAGAATCAAAATGACCAAAATGTTTTATTAAAGAAGTAAATATACATTTATACCCTTAGGGTTAACTAATCTAAACCTTAGGGTTTAGAGTTAAAGGGGTGGAGATTTGAGATTGAGGTTTAAAATTTTATAAAATAAAAGATAAATATTAAAAATTTGAAAATAAAAATTTTAAAAATAGTTTCAAAAAGTATTTTTGAATTACAAAAAGAAAATATGAAAAAAAAATTAAAAAAAAAATTCAAAAAAACAATTTCAAAAAAAAAAATTATAAAAAAGTTTGAATTTGAAAAAAGATAATCTAAAAATATAAAAATATTAATTTTTTTTAATTTTTTTGTGTTTTCTAAATTTCTTTATTTTTTTTATTTTTATATATCTAGGGTATTAGGGTCTTTTTACTTATTAAATGAAATATTTTAATCACTTTCCTATTTGTGGTATACTTTTGTGATCAAAACTTGAAAATGTTCTATTTATGAGAAGTGCCCTATCTAAAAAAAGAGGGGGTAATAACTTATGATTGAAATACAATCTTATTGTGACAATAATACTCATTACATCATAATAATTTTCAACACATAAATTTATTTTATTGGATATAATTTTCATGAATTTAACTTTTTTAACCACATAATTTTTTTACTGATAGGATGTTGTCAAACAATAATTTTAAAATTTTCTAAAATTTAGAAAATTCTGAAAAGATAGAAACATGCGTACAAAATGTTATATTACTTAGCATTAATTTATAATTAGATATAAATACTATCTTATATATTAAAATAGAAGTCATGACTTATTTCATGTGTGATTTTTTAATTTGGACAATCACTTTGAAACTAATTAAATATATTTTATTAAAACTAATAATACATAGAATCTTTAAAATACTTTAATCATAATATCTTTTGATATTTTTTTATTTTAATTTAAAATTCTAACAAATCTGTTTTAAAAGATTTTTACAAGATCTTCATTTTCGAAATTACATTTTAATATTTTCACTAATTTTGAAATTAGTTTGAAATATTTTATACATTAATATATTCAGTTATCGTTTATAAAATGAAAAATATATATTTTATATTTTATTTTTGTAAGTATAAAATATTTATGTTCAATAGTAAAATCTAATACGTTTGTAAGATGGGTTAACATTAGCAAACTATATAATACATGTATAAAAATTAACATTTATTTCTTTAAATCTAATAATATATTTTTTAACTAATTTAATCATAACTAGATTTTGACCCGCCCTTCAAAGGACGGGTATATTTTTTGTTTTAATTTTTTTTTTTAAATAATTTTATACTTGTATTTTTATGTAATCATATTTGTGATTTAAATATTCTATTAAATTAGGAACATGACCTGTTGATATATGTTTTGTCCAACTATTATTTTCACTTGATCTACTTAAATTTTCTTTTGATTTATTTTTTTGAGAAATTTAATTTTTATATATGTGGTTTTCTTGTAATCATATACTATAAGTGCTTTTTTAAAAGAAAAAGTGAAACTACTATAAGTTTTACTATAAGTGTTTTATTTTGTATTTCTTAACAAATATAAAGTATCTATAATATAATAACTACATTTTATACTTCTTAACCAATATTATGAGGAATAATTAATATATCATTATAGAAATATATGTCAATATTGTAACTGTGTACATAATTATATAAAATAACATGTTATATTAATTAAATAAAAGGTTAAAATTCTAAAAAGAAACAGATTGAGATTATTTAATAAAACAAAAAGATAAAAATTGGGTGAAATATTGTCGAAAGGAGTAAACTTAATTTTGGAATAAACCCAAAAGGGATGACAAAAAAGAAGGTATAAACCCAAAAGGAAGGAATAATCGTTTTTTTTTTTAACTAAAGATGCCATTTCTGAATTAGTTAAAAAGAGTTTTTATATCTTAGGTACAAAAATATAATAAAAAGGGCCAAAATTTGGAAACAGACTATTAAGAGGAAAACTTTCGCTGCAGCAATAAGGATGATCACCGATAATTGTTGCTATATCTTCGTTTGAATAATTGTTACATAATATATAATTAGGTGTTTTACATGCATATGCGGGCATAATCATCTTACAAATACTTATTATTCTATATCTCATTAATCCAAAAATCAGCACTATAAAACTCTAATTAGTGAACATGTGGAAGGAAAAAAATTATAGTGAATTTTTGGTTCCTAAAAATTTATACCAGATATGTTGAATTTTAGTCAAATTATTGAAAGGTAGATCCCATTTTTTTCTACTAAATTCTCCATGGAGGAATGAATTTATAAGAAAATATTTCCATATGCAATTTTGATAAGGAACAAATCGAACAAAATTCATATTTTTTTTTAATTTTTTTCAATTCCTCAAATAAAATTTAATTTTTATTTTGTTCATTTTTTCACTCTTCTAGTGGTCAACAACTAAAGCTATAGTGTTTCACAGATTAAACTTAAACTGGTTTAAAGTAAAAAGAAGAAAAATTGTTTTGAACTCAATCACAAGTTAAATTATTATTCATGATTTTAAATAGTTAAATCAAACATCAAATTATTTATATATGTCAAAAAAACGTTTATCAAACTATGTACTTATTATTGTGTTAAAAGTTTTAAAACACTCATTTATTAGAAATAGTTTATAAAATATCTTTATATACATATTTTTGTTTGACTAATATTTAATTATAAACTGTTTTATATCTTAGTTTTTAACTTTATAATAAAAACATATTGTTTTAGAATTCTCTTAATTTTTAAATATATTTTTCACAATTTTATTATATTAGTTTATAATTAATTATTTAATATAGCATATAAATTTAATATTATTAAAATAAAATGCGTTTTTATTATATATAAAATTCATTACGGGTTTTGTGAAAATTAATAAATATTCAGTTAAAAACTAATAATAAATCAATGACCTATATAAAAGCTTAAAACCTAATAAAATATGACAAATAAAAAATAAGAATTTTAATATAACATATATATTTTAATAATATTAAATCAAAATTTGTTTTTAATTATATATATAACCTAATAAAAACATGACAAATAAGCAAAATTTACTAAAATCATGAAAAACATGACAAATAAGCAAAATCAAAATAATTATATATCTAATTACATATTTTATAGTTATATTATTTAAATTAATAAATTATAGACTCAACTAAAAACAATTAATAAATTAATGATTCAGCTTAAAAATAATTAAAACATGACAAATAAGCAAAATTAACTAAAATCATAGAAATCATGACAAATAAGCTAAATCGCTTCGTAAATAATAGTATAGATTGTTGGCTAATATAATCTTGAAAAGAAGTGGCCACCGATAATTTTGGTGAGGAGGTTACAAAAAATATGTATTGACCAATAGAAGGTAGTTACCGAAATAAAGTTTGTTTAATTTTCATGCAGTTATAAAATATTTGGTTTTTTTTTTAAGTACAACATGTGAAAAATAATAGTTGGACTAAACATATATCAATAAGTCTTGTTCCTAATTTAATAGAATAGATATGTTTATTTTAAATATAATATAAAATATACTAGAGTCGACAAAAAAAAAAAAAAAAAAAATAAAATATACTAGATTTTGATCCGTGCAACTGCGCGGATGTTTTTCATTTTATAAACGATAACTGAATATATTAATGTATAATAATATTTCACACTAAATTTGAAATTAGTGAAAATATTTAAATATATTTTTGAAAATGAAGATCTTGTAAGAATCTTTTAAAAAAGATTTGTTAGAATTTAAAATAAACATATTTATATTTAAAATGAAAAGATGTCGAAAGATATTATGATTCAAGTATTTTAAATATTCTATGTATTATTAGTGTTAATAAAATACACTTAATAAGATTTTTAAATGATGGTTCAAATTAAAAATCACACGTGAAAGAAGTTATGACTTCTATTTTAATATATACAATTTATATATTATATTTTAAAAATTGTAATAAATCTGTGTAAAATATTTTAATAATAACTTAATGTGTGAATTGTTTGCTGTAAAAAAAAATTCTTATTTTATCTACTTTATAGTCATGATCATGTTAAAATATCATTATTATACATAAATAAATATGATAAAAGTATATTCAATTGATAAATTGATAAATTTTATTTTCATAAATATAAACTATTTATTTTAAAAATATAATATGATGATAGAACGGCTTAAAATTAGCAAACTATATAAAATATGTCAAAAAAAATTAACATATCTTAGACTTTTGTATATACAATAACTATGGTCGGCCTGCCCTACGGGCAGAAAGTTATAATAAAAGTGATTTTATAATAATTTATGAAGTAATTTAAAATTATGATAGGTTAAAAAATATTATAAACGAAAAAATAATGAAAGACTTATGAGATTATTATAATTATATTTTTGTTTTGAATTATAATGACAGTAAATTTCACTATTCTCTGATAAATGACATTATATTTTTAATATTTATTTAATTCAAATGTTTTGTTTATATTATTCTTAATTAAAATAACTTATTTAAGGGTTTTTAATTTTTTGCGAATAAGACTTAAAACTTGAAGTCATTCCTAAAGTAATTCATGCATTTTTTTGTGATGTAATTAATATTCCATTTGTATGTATGTTTTGTAAAATTTTGTTAAGAGAAGTATATAATAATGTTTATGGGTTTTGAGAATTTTAGGGCGTCGAAGGATTATTTATGTTAAGATTAGTTATATTTGAGTTAAATGTTTTAATGGGATTCATTGAATGATTTAATGTGATACTCAATGAGGATGCATGAATCCAACCGACTTCCATAACGGTTCCAAAATTTAACCAAGGGTAGAAGAAGCGGAATCGAACAGCCAAATACGACGCCTTCCAACTGACCTTGGTCGGAATTCAATGTGGCCGGTGCAGCAAATCTTCATTGGCCGTAGGTTTGAACCAGAATTGTTAAAACGCAGTAGATCTGCCTTTCGTTCGTCGACATTATTTTTGGAGAAGAAGTCGTCTCATATGGGACCCCCTCATGTGATATCGTACAGCCCAGAAACCCAATTATGTTAAGCCCAAAACACTGATATGAAATATTTATTAACAAAAAGAGAAAAGCCCATTAATAATTGTGATTAAGTGAAACGGTGAGTATCATCCAACCCGGACACGTGTCGGCCTTTAAGGAACTGACTTTATGACGTGGTAAAGCAGGAGTGAAGCGAACATATTTTTATATATATAGATATACATATATTATCTAAAATGAATAAGCATAAAAAATATTGGTAAAAAGATAAATATATAATAAGAAGTTTTTTCATGAATATATTAATTTGCTTAATAACTAAATGCAAATACAATAAGATAAATATATAATAAAAAGTAAGAAATCATATGTTTTAAACAGTTGATTAATTATAACATGTAAATTATAAAATTATTGTATTTGAAATAGTTATATATAAACATTTAAGTATATGATTAACGTTAAACATATATACCACTTCTGTTGTAAAACAATAATTTATGTATAGAAAAGTTAAAACAAACACCCGCGTCAAAATCTAGTTCAAGTTAATCTTTTTCACAATCTCATGTCTAATAATGTTGTAATATTCATTTTAGTAAGATTATAGTTATTTTAAACAAATAATTTTATCCTTTGGAGTAATTGTCCCCTGTTCCTTTTCCTTGAAGCTTCATTCATATTACTACTTTACAAAGTTGATTAAGGCATAGTGGTTTTTCTTTGAATGTGGTTTCCCTAAAATTCAGGTTGACACTTAGTAAGGTATGTAATATATATCCCCTCATTTCCTGCGGATCTGAGAGTTTTTTCTTGTTTGATGCACTGAAAGAAAAACGAAGTGGGATAGAAACATGACATTTTCCGACTGGTGACCTTTTCGGGAACACGAAGAACGAATAGGAAAGGAACGTATAGAAATAAAATTGCAGGAATGAAAAGAAATGTTTGTTTCTTATCAAATTTAACAAGGAATGCTTTTGTTCTATAATTCTCTACAAAAAAAGGGAATGGAGAGGAACAAAAAGGAAAAACTATTCCTTGTGAATGGTGATTTTTTTTTGGGAATGATAAGGAATTCAGTGTTCCCCTCCGTTCTTTGGTCACCATTCAAAGCATATTATAAAGACACACAAACATAGGCTAGCTGATTACAAATTACACATGAGATAGTTTGACAATAGATATCAATAATCATTCTTATAATTTTTTTTAACTACGTAATTCTTATTAAAATTCTCTATATCAGGCATCATTACAATAATTTCGAACGAAGATTCAAGCAAAATTGAAACAACCATAAAGCTTGGTAGCTTTGATTCCACAAACTATATATAAGTTTTTGGATGTAACTCCGGATCCTATGTCATCATCACCATTAAGTTTGTAATCTGCTTAATACCTAAGAGAAGTAATTATGTTCTTGATTAGTTTGTTGATAGCACTGATCATTTGGTATGTCCCCTTCAATCCTTGCTGATGCCTAAGAGCATTGTGTTCTCTCCAAACATGATACACCACAGCCTGAAACACAAATTGAATGAGTATTTGGTCCACTTTATTGGTCGTTCCTGGTGCAATCTGGATCAGCTTCAAAATCAATTTTTGGAAGTCAATACATGAACCAGAAAGGTAAAGGATCATATCACGGTTTACTGGGCTTATTGGAGAGCTAATTAGCATTATTCATGAGGTATTGGCCGAGAGAAGGCTATTGGCCTTGATGAGGCATTTATGAAACTTAGAGTGATTATAGACCAGAATGGACGACTAGAAGGCAACCTAATTGACCAGAAAATTGTATGGACAAACCGGGATGGCCGTTGGGCGAGTTGGATGGTGTGTTCGGTCCAACTCGCCCATTCGGCGAGTTGGATGACTTGTTTGGTCCAACTCGCCCGTTCGGCGAGTTGGACGATAAAGCCTTATAGTTATTTCATTGTTTCGATGCTCAGGATCCGTTTGTCCGAGGATTTGAGTAACTTTTCTCGTGGGCTTATCGTATGAATCCTTTTCAGAATTCATACGAAACTCAATTTCGGTTTTCCATTTTTTTTAACTATTATCTCTTTCTTAAAGAGAGATATTTTTTGAGAACTTTTTGACATTGATTCCGTCGTGACCGATTTTAACTCCAACAATTAGCGCCCCAGCTCGCTAGAATTTTTGCGGTGTTCATGCGGATGGTTAGGCAGGTCAGGTAAGTTAGGCGGAATTAATGGATGGAAATGGTCTGCTCACTCTACTAAAAGTGGAGTGCAATAAGATTAGGGCTGCACCTTGTGAAGGCTGCCTACGTACCCTTGTCGAAGGGATCAAGCTTTTCGTAGTTCATCCTGGAATTAAGATTCTTATGACCTGTTTTCCAGTGAGACCTTTACGGTCCAGTTTATATATCATGTAGAGGTTATCAGGCATGTTGCTGCCGATGGCATTTTATATTGGACCTTTGTCCGCCTTGAGACTAGCTTTGTTGGCTGTTCTAATGAATTGAGTTTAGAATTTTAAGAGCATGTTTGTATTCGTATGAATGTAGAGGGAAGTTTATAAGTTGTCATCTCATATTCTAACTCTTTGTTAGATCGTTATAATCGATGTTCGTTTTAGTTGAAAATGTTCGAAAATTTTGCTTTTTGGAATTTCATGAACGTTGGAACACAAACGAAGAGACATATTTTGGGATCTCGTATCTTTCGATATCATGCCTAGAGATGTTAGAGACCAGTGTGATGGGTTTAGGGCATGACCTAGGCTTATTTCTTGTTTTAGGGTGTGCGATGACTAATTCGGCTTACGTATCCTATTACAGTTTCAGCCTGATTCCATACCGATTTAAAGTCCGCGATATGTTCTCGGCTTATACGACTTGTATGGTTGGAACCGAGCATCTCTCCAAGGAAAATTTCTAAGTCTCCTGGAATTGCTGACCACAATTTCAGATTTATTTTATAGCGCTACTATCCTTGTGTCGGATGTCTGAGAGCTATCTCTATGAGATGGCTAGGTCTGTTTAGGACGTTAAGAGTTTTTTGTGATCAGCAACAAACATAATGGTAGATATTACCGTTTTTGAAACTTCGCGAAGATTACGTGTTTGAGAAGATGACTATTTGGTCTTCCAAGAAGGTGTTTTTTTCGAGGAAGGTATTTTTGTCGAAAAAACTTATTCTTCAAGCATCTGCGACGTCTCGCGATGTTGAAGATTGATTTTTATTTTGCATGCAGCGTTTTGTGGATGAAATATTTGCGGGCTTGAAGATGTTTTGCGGTATTGCAAGAGTTTAGTCTTAACCCTATGTCGGAGAAACATTTTTGCTTTGTCTGGCGCGGATGTTCGCAACCAAAACAGTTGTTGCTGTTTAGATGCTAATAGTTTGATTTGCGATCGAGGAATTAGGACCGAGGGGTCTTGTAAATTTGTCCATGGGAAGAAGTGTTTCCTTTCATAGTGCTTTGTGAAGTTTTGGCCTTCCGAGATATATTTCGTGCATTTTTGAGGATGTTTAGTATAACTCTAGGAGCTTTGTTAGAAATTTTTTCTTATATGCCGCGTGTTAGGGGTCAAACGTAGCGGGCTTAAAGTAAATTGTGGAACATATTGAACTTGGTCGCTTGTCGACGAGTTTAGGTTTTCCGTTAACCGTTTGGTTGTTAGGACTGAGTTTTGTTACGAAGAATTTATCATATGATTTCCGACTATGAGTTATACGATAATTATTTTTTTAATAGTCCCATGACGTTTTTAGATAAATCGCAGATTGTCGTTTAGCCGTTAAGTGATGGAGCGATGGTTTCTCAAATACTTTGGCTTGGCATGAACGATGTGTTCACTCAGATAGCCAAGGACGTTGTAGGTCAAGGATTAGACCATGGTACTTTCGTGTTAACATTAAGGTCATGTTAGTTTACGATTGTCCATAAAGAGGATGCTGAATTCTGGTTCAGACTTTTACTGGAAAGCGTAATTGACCGAGGGCCAAAGAGCGCTTGTCGAGATTGACAGGCTAAGTTTGCCGGGGTTATCCATGTTAAGATGAATGTTTTGTATAATGTTACATATAGTCTTATGAAAATTGATTAGTTTTTGTCTGAGAAAGACGAAGCCTAAGAGGTTTGATACATAACCAGTGCGGAGTCAGTTTCCGGATGATTGCCTGCTCGGATGTGACCGAGGGAACGAAAGGCAGAAGCAAGCGAGCCGCAGGGCTAAAAAATGAGATCTATTAGATTGTAATGCGAAAAGATAGAGTTTAGATTGATCATCCAAAGTCAGATCTTACAGCCTTGTATTTACTATACGAAAATTCTTTTGAAAGTTTTGAAAGTTTCTTCGTATAACTTGCTCTGATTGTACGAAGGATTAATCGCGTAAGTAATGGGCGACCGGTTTTACGAAGGTTATAAATCGGTGATATATATACACATGTCAAAGTAGAGTTGTTTCTGCGGGTTTTACGAGAAACGTTTCTGCTTTGATTTCGATCTTTCGTGAAAGTTGCTTGGAGTTACTCATAGAGTGTTACCGAAGTTTATTTCACTGTGATCTAGTCACAGAACGTTTTTCATAGGCTTTTGAGAGGATTCTCATGACATATTTGTTTCTGGAACGAATTGGTCAACCAGCGGTAAATCTAGCCAACGATCGGGAAGAAAGTGTTTCCTTTGTTGTGTTCTCTGCTAATTTTATTCCGATTTTTCTTTGTCGCAAATGTTCTCGATGTTTTTCCATGACTCACTTGGTTCAACGGAAACAGAATGAAATGCTTTGATGCGTGAAGATTTCTCGTATATTTTTTGATTTTTATAAGAAACTGGCTTTATAAAGCCAGAAAGGGCTTCAAGACTTTGCCTTATCGTCGAGTTTCAGTTTGATATTGGTACATGTTTTCTATACGCATGATTGCGACAAGAATGTTGTATGTTTTATGAGCTAAATGGATCCTTGACACCATGTTTTCTTGAATCTTGTTTACATTCTTTTGTCCCTTCATTTGAGCTTCTTCCCAGAATATAGATTATGTATCTGCCAATTGTAAAATATCCTGTGGATCCTCATCAATATTACGATACTGTCTTTCATTCCGACTTTTTCAAATGTACCATAAAATCTATGGAAATGCAGCTATCAAACTATCTTTAGTTGTCCTAAAAAAGTCCATATTGATATATAAGAGTGTTGTTGGAAAGACACTTGGGTTAGATGGTATATGGGACAGTGCCCAAAGCTGCATTCAAAATTTGAATTACTTTCTTTCTCTTGTTCTTTAATTAATTCTTTGTGGGCGATTGCTATTGAAGCATGCAGATTGAGTTGTTGAGTAATTTAACATCCCGGTTCGTCCATTGATTGAGTGAGACAATCTCCTATCCCATTTTTCATCCCCACTTCGTCCCACTGTAATCATCTATAAGTTGGAAACTCTTGGTGATGGAATGATTCCAATCTTATATCACCCATCTTCGGCTAACCATTATTTTGGGCCACAATTATTAGGTCAATATCTTGAACCCATATACACGTCTAAATATTTTCTTTTTGGGCTGTATGGTCTTCATGTTTCTAATCGTTCAAACCCCATCAAAACCTTTTTTTTTAAATCACTTGGTCCGTGTATGAATCATGGGTTCCTCTGATACAAGTAAACATTCCTCATCCATCATCTTGATCAATTTGCATCATAAACTTAGGATGGTTATTAAAATGAGGTAATTATTACATACTAATGCTTTTCACTACGGTCGTTAGGTTTGAAACTGTATTTTATCATATATATATACAAATTTTCAATGTATCGAATTATAATTTTCTTGACAACTATGATTTGCAATATTGAAAACACATGGAAACCGAGCAGCTGCAAAGGAAAAGAGAGACAACTTAACTTTATTTTCATCTAGTTTTAATATAATATCCCAATTCTCTATAAAATAAAAATTATAATTTGTAAGAAAATAATTATACGGGCTGGTTATTCGTCAGCACCAGTTTAGCTTTATAAAAAAACAGATATAGACACGTGTCAGTGATCGTCAGGTTATACGACTTAGCACTAAATCAAGGAATTTTTCACAATCTCATTCTCAATCTCACGACAAATGTTACAATACTCAATATTTTCTTATCTTTTGGATATGATTAGCAAACCTTTTATGTTTTTATATCCACTCAGTATTTTCTTATCTTTTATGTTTTTATATCCATACATTATTGATAGCGTGTAATTTTACATTGGTAAAAAAAAATATTTTCTACAATATTGATATAAAACTGAAAATTTATGTAAATTAGCATTAAAATTTTCAAGCAGAAATTAATAATTTTCCAATTTTTCTTAAGAAATAAAATTTTCAGGTTTCTTCTATATAATGAATTTGGCTTTATACACTACTCATCAAGAGACTTAAAACTTAGGCTTCAATCATCTTAACCACAGATCATATATTTTATGATGGAATATGATAATGTATAGTTTTACTATTATCGACACGCGTCAATAATCGCTAGGTTATATTATTTAGGACCAAATGAGCTAAATTTTATATTTTTTCTTAACCACATATAAGAGACTTTAAGATAGAATATGATAATGTATAATTTACATTTAGCGACACGCGTCAATAATTGTTAGGCTATATTATTTAGGACTAAATGAAGTAAGTCTTTCGTAATTTTATGATGATATCTTTTGGATATGATTGCTAAATTTTATATGTTTTCTTAACCACATATAAGAGATTTTATGATAGAATATGATAATGTATAATTTACATTTAGCGACACGCGTCAATAATTGTTAGGCTATATTGTTTAGGACTAAATGAAGTAAGTCTTTCGTAATTTCATGATGATATCTTTTGGATATGATTACTAAATTTAATATGTTTTCTTAACCACATATCAGAGATTTTATGATGGAATATGATAATGTATAGTTTTACTATTATCGACACGCATCAATATTCGCTAGGTTATATTACTTAGGACTAAATGAGGTAATTTGTTTTCATGATCTCTTATGATTTCTTTTGGATATGATTCGCAAATTTTATATGTTTTCTTAACCACATATCAGAGATTTTATGATAGAATATGATATGTATAATTTTACATTTAGCGACACGCGTCAATAATTGTTAGGCTATATTGTTTAGGACTAAATGAAGTAAATCTTTCGTAATTTCATGATGTTATCTTTTGGATATGATTACTAAATTTTATCTGTTTTCTTAACCACATATCAGAGATTTATGATAGAATTTGATAACTTTTAATTTTACATTTATCGACAAATATAAAAAATTAACTTATTCAAGATTCTTCTATATAATGAGCTTGGGTTGATACACTACTCATCAAGAGAGCATTTTCTAAGTCTACAATCATCTTTGCCTTTAAACCTCTGAGTTGCTTCCCCTTCGATTAGCTAGCTGGTAAGAAAATCACGTACAACAATTCACAAAGACTTTTCTTTACGTCTTTTATGTTGTTCATAAGTTTGTTATTTTTTTCTCAGCTATGGAAACCGATGGTCAATCACTTTACGCTGTTCTCACAACAAATGAAGTTGGTGAGAAGATGACGAGGGAAATCAACCAGATCTCGGAAGTCTTCTTGCTGTCCAAATCTGATGCAACCTTAATCCTAATCTCTCTCCGTTGGAACTCGTTCAAGGCTTCAGACCGTTTGGGCGACGACAAGGAGAAACTCCTCTCGGACTTAGGTTTGGTTAAAGTTTTCAGTTCGTGTCAAGAAAACGATTCTGTGTCTTCTTTCGCAGGTCAAGAAAATCTGGTCTCCACACCCTTTTGTTCACACAAGTTTTCTGAAACTTGTTGGAGAAGTCATCTCAACAACCTTCTGACGGAGGAGGAAGAGAGAGTCGTCCTTTGCCCTAACCCAGACTGTGTTGCTCCAGTTGGACCCGATACGATTGAGAAACTCACAGAACCAGCTGTGAAGATGATGTACAATAGATACGTTCTGGGATCTTTCGTGGAGGCCAACAAGGAATCGATCAAGTGGTGTCCTGCGCCAGGTTGCGAATACGCCATCGAGCTTCATGAGGATCTGTTGGAAGATGATGATCTTGACTTTGGTGTGGTGTGTTTGTGTGGTCACACATTCTGTTGGAGTTGCACGCTCGAGTCACATCGACCCGTGACCTGCAACGATGCTTCTGTTTGGTTTAGCTCCACCTTGGATACGTTAAAGAGCAATGCTTGGCTCCTTGAAAACACCAAACGTTGTCCTAACTGCAACTGTCACGTGCAGAGGACCGATGACCCTGTTTTGAGAATGATAACTTGTATCTGCAGGTTTGCCCTCATCTCTTAAAACTTAGATCTCTTTGTTTTTTAAATCAGAACGCTTTCATGTTTTACTTTATTGTTTCACAATGATCAGTTGTAGCTTCTGTTGGCGCTGCTTACTGTCAGAGGAAGAGCACAACGGAAACTGGAACTGTGTTGAACTCTTGTTTCAACTATCAATGAAACAAGTGGATGATTCTAGTTACCTGCGTCTGTGGGAGACATGTCTTGAAGAGTATGAGAATTCCAAGTCGGATCTCAAAGCCATAGAGGAGAACGGCGTTCCAAGACTGACGGATAACAGCAGTTTTAACGAGCAAGACGTTGATGCTGTAAAGGAAGCAACTCTGCTTATGGTCCAGTGTAGGCTTGTATTGAAATGGAGCTGTGCTTATGAATATTTCATAGCCATGTACCAAAGCCCCAAGACGCAGTATGTGAAGCACCTTCGAGGAGAAGCTCGAAAGACACTTCTTAGGCACAAAGCGACTCAAGAAGAGTTGATGAATAAAGCTCTCACATCTGGTGATTTCAGTTCCTTCAAGGTCGAGTTGTCTTACAGTTCAACAATCACTGGTAACTACTTCCATGAATACGTCAAGACTCTTGAAAGTGGTTTTCCTGAAATTCAGGTTGACACTTAGTTCCATATGTAATTTATAAGATTTTCTCTGGATCATTTGAATGTGATTGTACTTTGAAGACTTTTGAATAATTAAGTACCTGTTCGTTTTTGTATTCACCCTGCATATTCAGATGTTGTTCGTTTGGACACAATTGCATCAGCATGTAGATGTAGCATCTATAATATCTAGAATACCTAGATATTTCAGATACTAAAAAATATAGAGTTTGGATGCTACATTTGCATCTCAAAATCCAAAGACTTAAATACCTTTAATATTAAAATAAAAAATTAATTAAATTAGTTATTATAACGATTATATAATACTTTTAATCGGAAAATCACATTTTTCACTAAAAACAAAAAATCTCATTTCCCCCAAAACCGAAAATCGTGTTTTTTCGCTTAAATTATAATTGTATTTTTTTTCTTCAAAACCGGAAAATCACGTTTAACTTGCTAAAACAGCAAAATCACGTTTTCACGCCAAACCAGGCAATCATGTTTCCCAGCCAAATCCCGAAAACATTTCCACGAAAATCATGTTTTGCCGCAAAACGTAGAAAATCATATTTGTCCGCCTAAACCTGAAAATTAATATAGAAGTTGTATCGGTCTCTTGTGGTTGATGAAGCTCTCGAAAAAATAAGCTCTCACATGACCTTTGGCTCTGAATATCAATACCTCATCAAACATGAACAAGACGACAAAGGTAGTTATTGAAGACGAAAAAACTTCTTGCCAATCGAAGTGATGACTAAATAAGACACGTTGTACTAGGGTGGACAAAATATCTGAAATTCATATTTTACTGTAATCGATTTAGGTTTAATCCAAAAAAAAAAAGAGATATTCATAGATTCAATAAATAAAATAAAACAATAACATTTAAAAAAAATCAGATATGATCTATATGCTTATAAATACATGCGTATAAAATTATATTATTACAACATTTCAACATATACTTTACATTACTTTTATTTTATATTAAATATTAATTTTTAAGTTAATTTTTATGAAACAAGTTGAATATTTAGTTAAAAAAACCTATATTTTACCAGTTATCTAAACACCAGATTTCCGGATGATATCAGACTGGAATAAATCAGAAACTTGTTTTTTTGCTAAAATTTGTTGCATTAATTTAAATTTTTTAGAATTTTCTCTAATCCGGTTTATAGCGGGCCTAAGCAATAATCCTAGAATTGAGCCAGATTGAGAGCCTTAACTGAAGGACCCTAGGAACGGATCACTCTTCCGGTAAGGATTGGATATGAACAGAACTGATGGAATGATGGGTCGCACAACAGTTGCGGAAAGGCTGCTGATATTCCCGAACTACTTTGTTGCCGGATATGACGCACCGGTCCAACAAAAGAGCAAACTCGGTCCGTTGCTTTATATGACGCACAAATCCAACGAGAAAAGAGGTGTCAACTTGGACCTAACCACACCAAAAAAGCGAGAAGTGTTATAATCAAAGAACAAAGAGTATAAACTTAAATAAGAAGAAGAAAATCGATTATCATTTCATAAGAAAAAAGTTACATACTTATAGAGTTTTGTAGTCACATACAATAATGAGAATTGTGGGAAAACAAGACACAGGAAAGATAAATTTGACTAGATCTGGCCAAGGTACGGAAAATGGAGAAGACTAGTCAAGATGACCGTTCGGCTACTGTCCAGGTTCATCCGAACTGGCTGTGTCCAATGCGGTAAGGATCAGTACGTGCGCGGGACGATCAGTAAGGGCTACGGGACGTTCTGATCGGACAAGTTGTGTTCCAGCATGACCCAAGTCTTCAGAAAGCTTAAGGATCCTTGCCTTAGAGAAATATCCAAAAGAGAAGTCCATCATTGGATCGAACAAGGAAGCAAGATCATCAGAACGGTCGCCGGTGCATGTGGTACGAGCCAAACGGGCCAAAAGAGAGAAGCTGCGGTCTTAATCGGAATTGGCTCGTCCTAAGTTGATTCTGGCTTGACCATCAATCTTAGCTTGTCGAGTTGGTCGGGAAAGATGAGCTTCGGTACAGTCAGTTCAGTCGCCTAGTCGTGGTTCAAGCTGAAGTTCCATTCCGGACGAACGCGGGTTGATCCGGTACACGGCTCGGTTGGTCTGTCCGGCACGGTCGAACGAGTGAACCTCGGTTGAAATGTTCAGTACGTCCTGATCTTCATGCTGGTCTGATTCCACGGACTGATCTACGGACTGAGGCACATCATTAACCAAAATGAATTGAACAAGATAACCAAAAGAAACTGGAACATACAAGTTGGTGGAAACCAGAACATACCTGTTGGTGGAAACCCTAGCTACGGGGTACATGACCGCTGCTTCCGCTTGGAGAACCACCGCTTGCAACCTTAGAAACAGAAGACCGCTTTGAGGAGAGAGAGAGACAGGGGCGAAGCCAGACCTTTTTCATACTGGGTGCACATAATTAAATAGTTGATATGTATAATGACAAAAGTTAAAAAACGGGGTATTCGAACCCATGATCTTGAGTAATTGTGGGTGCACCTTAACTAAGTATGCCTCTTTCACATAACATGTCCAATGTAAAAAATTTCAATTAATAAATAACAATGGGTGCATGTGCACCCCTTCCTTCCAACCTGGCTTCGCCCCTGGAGACGGACCAGAATACCTCAGACTCAAGCATCTTAATAGCAACCCACAGTGTGAAGGAGAAGCACCTCACTGCGAATCAGAAAACTTCCACAGTGAGTTTCTAAACTTAACGGAGAGAGGTCCAGACTATCAAGAAAAGTAACAACTTAATCTATGAGTGCTAATGGAGAGAGAGGTAGAGGAGAACCCTCGGTTAGCTTCACTGCCAGAGAGCGACACCGACCTCACATCTACCGTCCTCATGCAGATTTAGTCACAGAAGACACCCAGCAAAAGCACACCACGAGTTCACACTTCACTTCACTACACCCACAACTTCATCACCACCGTAGCTCCTTCACCGACCACTTCACAGATCTCGAAGCAGACCACAAGACGAAGGAGAGAAGAGAGAGAGATCGTCACCAGCACTAATCCTCAGAGCATCGCAACTAGTCACCTGCTCTCCAAGCCTCGCAGACGTAGCTCCACCGGAGAACCAAGAAACCCCCATAACTCGCGTTTGATTAAGGACCTCACCCATGGATGAAGAATTGTTAGGAGCAAAAAGGTGGAGGCGAGGTTCCTCTCACGACGCCAAGCGCCAGAGAAGCAGAAACGAAAGTAAGTTGAACGGCAGCTAGGGTTTTATTTTTTTATTCTACAGAGATGAGAGAGTATTTTCTCTCCTTTTTTATTACTCTACAAGAAAAAAAAGTTAGAAAATTGTTGACATGGCAAAACGAATCAGGGATTCCTTAAAAAATTCAGATATTTGTTTCATACCCACCTAATTACACCAGCACTGACAATGACAAATTGAACATCTTCGAGACATTGATGCATTTATTCTTTTCTACTCTTGACGCTCTAGTGAAATTTCTTATACCATTGGTCCATAATCCATTGTTAATCGATTTTTTTTAAATCTCATTGTCTACATAACATGAGGGTAAAACAAGTTTTCCATATTATTTTCAGATTCATATCTAGTGATTTATTTGGGTCGTAATCTGACCAGTCCATATAAAAAACTTAGGCCCAGAGAAAGAGTAGTTGATCAACTCCTCTTCTCTGCTCCCACTGCATCTTCCTCGTTCCCATCTGCCAGTTCATAGACAGTGGCGCTTGATCTCTCAGTAATGGCAGTACCAAATGAGACTTGCACGAGAATTTCCTCTTCACCGAACTCCAACAACTAGTCAACCATGGAAAGGTGGTTTCAATATCCGCAAACCATTTTTTTTTCTAAGTTTTCAATAACTTTTTCAGGATTCTTCTATATAATGGGCTTGGCTTTACACACTACTACTCATCAAGTGTTTTCTTTAAACATAAGTCTACAACAATCATCTTTGTCTTCGAACCTTGGGAAAAGTGTCAATTTCGATCCCAACAATTTAGGTCATGCCAAATACGACACGAACAATTGATCAGTGCTAAATACGACTTCAACTCAATAATAATTCAAAAAAACTACCAAACTTTTTAAAACGTGCTTAATTCTATGTTGACTCTAACAGAAGTTAGTGAATCGTTAACAAGATAAAATGACGTTGTTTTGATATACAAGGAAAAGTGTCAATTTCGACCCCAATACTCTCAGTCGTGCCAAATAGGACCCGAACAAATGGTAAATACCAAAACCGACCTCGACTTAATTATAATTTAAGAAAAGCTACCTGAATTTCTTAAAACTTACATAAATCTACATTGACTCTAACAGAAGTTAGTCAACCATTAACAAGATAAAACGACGTCGTTTTGATATATATATATATAATTTATTTTTATTTTTTTCTAAAAAAACTGTTCATTCCAGAACTCAAATCGTGTTGTGATACCCTTTTAAAGGGGCACACTAACAACTAGATAAAAGTAACTTTTTGAAATATTAGTACAAATTTTAAATTATATAAACTACTATTATTCTTCATCTTATCCAATTTAAGATTTTGGTGACAATTTTTTCTGATTTATATAAATACATTAACATGTTTTTTATTTATCATATCTTTAATAAACTTATATCTTACTAAAATATAAATGATAAAATATTTATTATTATATGATCTTAAATAGACTTTAAGACGTTAATTTATTAATAAAATTCTTATATAAATTATTTTTAATTTTTAAACTTAAGTGGTAATTTTTTTATTTTTTCAAAGTTAATACTATAGATTATGTTAAGAGGCCTTTTACCTTTCTTTCACTAAGATATCTTGTAAACAATATTAAAAATATTAAAAAATAACTAAAATATATATAAGCAATCACCAAAATTTTAAATTGGAAAAGATGAAGAAGAATAGTAGTTTATATAATGGGGAATTTCAATTTGTAATAATATTTCAAAATATTATTTTAGTTTAGTTGTTAGTGTGCCCCTTTAAAAAGAGATCCCGACACGGGTTTGTGTCCCGAAATGAACATATTTTTAATATATATATCAAAATGACGTCGTCTTATCTTGTTAACGGTTAACTAACTTCTGTTAGAGTAAGGTAATGATTGTTTCCCCAGGTTTTAGATTTTAGTTTTTGGTTTTTGGGTTTTAGTTTTTGGTTTTTAGATTTTAGGTTTTGGTTTTTTGGATTTTGATTTTGCAGTGGATTTTGGGTTTTTGAAAAACATGAATGGTTGTTTTAGATTTTGGTTTTTAGTTTTTGGTTTTTGTTTTTAAAACTAATAGAATGAAAATATTGTTCATAGTAAAATATTTATTCTGCAAAATAATAAAATATAAAATATTGTCATCAAAACACATATAAATTTATTTAATAAAATTATTTTTTAAAAAACTGTAAATAAAAACTGTGGTTAAATGCAAACATAATTTTTATTTATATATTTTTATGGTTGTATATTTTCTGTATTTTTTTAGTTTTTCTAAAACTAATGAAATGAAAACAATAAAGATTTATTTTAAATTTTGGTTTTTTATTTTAGTGTAGTTTTAGTTTAAATATATTTTATAACTTTGGTAAAAATGTATAATTGTTTTGTAATTCAAACATTATATAATAAAATTAAAAGCTTGATTTAAAAAATAAAAAATTAAATTCCAGTGTAATAAAGGTATAGTACTTATAACTAAAGAAATTATTATACTTTTCTTTAATATTTATGGTAAAAATAATGACTAAAAACTATAAATTAACTTAGATAAAAATTAAAATAACTTAATTCGTAGAGAACATTATTATTTGTAAGTTTTTTTGTTTGTTTTCTAGAATGGCATATATATTTATATATATGAAAAACTAATTTACTGAAAGAAAATGAAATCCGTCGTTTGGAAACCATAAAAGCACATAAAAAGTGAATTTTGGTTTCTATATATAAAAATGGTGTAGGGGTTGAAAAACGGGTTTTCCTAAAATATAGGAAATCTATTTAGTTAAATTTTGATTGGGTAAAAGTAGATTTTGGAAAAACAGAACCTAGAATCTAATCCAGAATCAGCAAACAATCAACCTCTCAATGTAGATTTATTCAAGTTTAAAAAAATTTGGACAATTTTTCTTAAATTATAATTTAGTTCAGGTCATTTTTGGCACTGAACATTTGTTCGGGTCCTATTTGGTAAGACTGAGAGTGTTGGGGTCAAAATTGACACTTTTCTTCGTATATCAAAACGACGTCGTTTATCTTGTTAACGGTTGATTAACTTCTGTTAGAGTCAATGTAGATTTAGGCACGTTTTAAGAAGTTCAGGTAGTTTTTTTGAAGGAAAAAAGTTTCCTAGCTACACGAAATTTACTATAATATGGTGGAAACCATCCAATGTATGAGAATGTGTCTACAACTACACGAAGTTTATGTTAATACATTTCACATGTACGAAGTAAATAATAATATGGTGGCAACATCACAATCGGGTTTAATTGATTTTAAGCTAAGTTAATGGGGTCAATCTATAATTTATTAAACTTAAAAAATTTAATGATTTATTAAGTTTAATAAACTTAATTTATTTTGATAATCTATATACTATACTAAAAGCACAATATACTCAATGGTCATGCTGCCACGTCTTCAAAAAAAATCAGCCAATCAGAAGCATTTAATTAGACACGTCAGACAGGTCTCACAGTGTGGGCTTCGTCCAAAGTCGAGCATGTCACCGTGTGTTTGTGTTTTGCGTTTTAGTTCCGCGTGTATTGTTGACTTATGACAGGTTGTGATTTGCTTGGATATTGATTTATGGAATGGGCTGGGCTGGTTTACTAACTATTATGTTTGTTTATGTACAAAACCATTGGTCCAATATATACAACCAAAGCCTCTCTTCGTTATCTTCCTCTTCCATGTAGAGTAGGTTTCAGTCGGTTCAGTCTCCTCTGAGAAATCAAAGTGACCCTTTCGGTTTCCATGGAGCAGTGAATCTTCTTCTACCTCTACATCTCCCCATCTTAACTCTTTGGATCATTAATGCTTCAGAATCCTAACAATTCAGTTATTCCTTCCTATATAACCTCATCGTAAAAACTGAAACTTTACATCTCAAATCCAGTAATCACCATTACAGATTTAGAGAAATCTTCCAACCCTTTCTGTCAAGTGACAGTCTCACCAGAAGACGTCAATTAATTAATTAATCTGTTTGGTCTTCTTCATCCTAGAAAGACAAAGTCCTTCGTGGATTAGATCGGGACGGCTATTGCAGCTTCGATTGGTGGAAGAGCTATCTGACTCTGATCCAAAAAATTCCGGAGGCGGATCATCAGAATTATCACTGCCTGTTACCCTTCCTCTTGATTCATATGCAATCCCACATGAAAACCCTAGGCAAACCCATTATCCAGGTTCCTCCTTGGCTTCTCTTTTTTCATCACCTCTGTCTCTACTATATAGATATAAATCTTAATATCACGCTTTCATTCATTGTGTTTCGTCTAATTGTTTGGAACTAAACGTATCAAAATACTCACTTTAAGAGTTACAAAAAAATACTTACTTTTTAAATTTATTTTTGAACAGAGAACTTGGGAGAGGATGGTGTCAACTTTTACGCTTTGGGCTGTGAGTCACAGACTGTGACGTTGGTAATATTTCTCAGCTCTCTACTCTTTCTGGTTCTGAACACAAGAAAGTTATCTAATTTATGGATCAAAGGTGTCCTTTTTGTTATCTTGTGATTGTAAAGACTACAAGATGATCATTTTTTTTTACTTATTGGTAGTGGGCCAGATAAAAAGAGCAAATGGATGACGTGTTAGAGCTACACCAGTGTCGAAGATCTGAAAAAAAGTTTCCATGGCCACCGCTTCTGTCGTATATGACTCAGTGAACCTCTCCACTTATCTGTTACACTTGGTAAACCTTCCACCCTATTGATTCATCTGCTTGAAGATGTTTCATCATCGTTGCTCACTGAAAGCAGCAGCAACAACTACCTTGATTTAATAAAGTGACATAGCGGTTTGTGGAGGAAGCACTACAAGAGCACGGAGGAGAGAAGATGATATTTCCAAATGCAAGAAAGTGATTCTGAAAAAAAAAAAGAGAAAGTCTGTTCTTCAGTTGTCTACGAGATGATTTTTGCTTTTAGCTGCAAGCAAATAATGAAAGTATGATTCTGTACTCAGAAGTCAAAAGGCTGGACTTATCCACTCTTCTTACAATTTAAATTGCATCTGAATAAGATTTGTTGTTTCAGAACCAGAAAGAGTAGAGAGCTGAGAAATATTACCAACGTCACAGTCTGTGACTCACAGCCCAAAGCGTAAAAGTTGACACCATCCTCTCCCAAGTTCTCTGTTCAAAAATAAATTTAAAAAGTAAGTATTTTTTTGTAACTCTTAAAGTGAGTATTTTGATACGTTTAGTTCCAAACAATTAGACGAAACACAATGAATGAAAGCGTGATATTAAGATTTATATCTATATAGTAGAGACAGAGGTGATGAAAAAAGAGAAGCCAAGGAGGAACCTGGATAATGGGTTTGCCTAGGGTTTTCATGTGGGATTGCATATGAATCAAGAGGAAGGGTAACAGGCAGTGATAATTCTGATGATCCGCCTCCGGAATTTTTTGGATCAGAGTCAGATAGCTCTTCCACCAATCGAAGCTGCAATAGCCGTCCCGATCTAATCCACGAAGGACTTTGTCTTTCTAGGATGAAGAAGACCAAACAGATTAATTAATTAATTGACGTCTTCTGGTGAGACTGTCACTTGACAGAAAGGGTTGGAAGATTTCTCTAAATCTGTAATGGTGATTACTGGATTTGAGATGTAAAGTTTCAGTTTTTACGATGAGGTTATATAGGAAGGAATAACTGAATTGTTAGGATTCTGAAGCATTAATGATCCAAAGAGTTAAGATGGGGAGATGTAGAGGTAGAAGAAGATTCACTGCTCCATGGAAACCGAAAGGGTCACTTTGATTTCTCAGAGGAGACTGAACCGACTGAAACCTACTCTACATGGAAGAGGAAGATAACGAAGAGAGGCTTTGGTTGTATATATTGGACCAATGGTTTTGTACATAAACAAACATAATAGTTAGTAAACCAGCCCAGCCCATTCCATAAATCAATATCCAAGCAAATCACAACCTGTCATAAGTCAACAATACACGCGGAACTAAAACGCAAAACACAAACACACGGTGACATGCTCGACTTTGGACGAAGCCCACACTGTGAGACCTGTCTGACGTGTCTAATTAAATGCTTCTGATTGGCTGATTTTTTTTGAAGACGTGGCAGCATGACCATTGAGTATATTGTGCGATAATTTAAATTGCATCTGAATAAGATTTGTTGTTTTAGCTACATCTTACATCTCTGAATAACTCTTCTAAAACTGTACGATATTTTTGTTTTAAAAGCCTTTCCAACCTTCTTGGTTGTGAAATGTTTTAGATCATTTGGAGGAGTAATAAAGTTTATATGTTATCACAAATCACATATATAGATTGAATCAAAGCAACACAGGCAGAGATAAACATTGGCATGCCAACGTATGCACCACAAAAAGAACTATTAAGTTATCATCATATCAAAATCTAGGTGGCATTAAGCACAGCCTAACAAAAAAAAAATTTAAAATACAGTGTATTAGTGTTATCGGCTAAAAAAAACTATAAACAAAAACCGAGGTTGCGCATTAAGATAGTTATCGTAATTAAATCCGGACACCCCTGTGAGCGAGAGTTTCAAAGTTATCAAACTGTCAACCTCTAGGATATTAACTACTCCGTGCGCAGGGTGAATTAATTTGATAAATATTTAAAAATATAGTATTAAAAAATTTATTTTTAACATTTGATTAACTTTTTTACACATATATAATTATATTTTTTGTTGTTATAATATAAGTTCTGCCGGATGGAACGAATCCATAATTATTATAAATTGTGGACCTAAACAATAAGTATTATATCATGGACCGATCAGTTTGGGCCTAAAAACTTATGACACAAAAACCTTATACTTTTTTCCATCAAACATATTCTTCTTCTTATCAAATTTAATCTCAAAACTGAATTAGGTTAATAGATGCAATAGACACTTGCGCTTCAATTTATGTAAGGAGCCTTTGGTACACTGAGCGATTGCTAATAAAAGTTGTCACTAAACAACACATACAACATTCTCTTATTATACACGGTTAAACAATACGAAAATTCTATAAGTTGTCCACTAGCTTTGGCATCGTATCCCAATTATTCAGTGCATACCATATTTTCTAAAGAATTTAAAATATAAGTTTATTACGATTTAAAAGGCTATTTCTAAATAAAATACAAAAAATATAAGTATGACAACTTTAAAAATAAATCATCCCAAATGAAGCATAAAATGATTGTTCCAAAATATACAGTAAACTAAAAATCTCTAACTCTTGAACCGCAAGAACAAAACGCCATAACAAAAATGTTGTAATGATGTAAAATTGTAAATATATAGATCAGCAATGACCCGTGTTAATACTTTTTATTCTTCATAGGATATGTCATAAGCAAATCATATGGAATTATGCTTACATTGACTTGAAGTATTGTATCTCTGGAATTTTGGGATCAAATAAAATTTGAGGACATTCTATATGTTTGAAGCAATCTATATAAGAAATAGATGTCCACATATCATAACACTCCCATTTGAATCGATTAGGACCATCTCAGTAGTAAGACCACCTGCAAAAGAATATTATTTCTAAAGTTGTATGATCTTCGCCTTGATCTTCCACATGGATTGAATGGTTCCAAGTTACACGCAAGGCTAAAAGCGGCCGTTGGAAGTCAAGGAGCAATATATTTTTCTAGGTTGTTCAATTTTCGGTAGTTGTAATCACAATGAACTTCGCATATGCTTCTTAATTTCTTATATAGGGATTTAATGAATATATTATATATTTTATGAGAAAGATATTATGAGTGCCTAGCAAGTTTTCGAGAAAGATATTGCAAGTTTCTGTATTACAGAATAGTATTTAAAACACATTAACTTTGTGTTTTAATGCGACGGTTGCTATGATATTTAGTAATGAAAATATGCGACCAACGTTATATTTTAAAACTATGGTTTATATAATGTGCTCTAGAATTCTTTTAAATGGGATTTAGTAGGCATATACAACGACCACATAAGATGAGGTTTTTTTAATTAAAACAAACTTAAGGTTCTAATTTTAAAAAAAAATCTCAATTAATATATAGGGGAAGTCAAGGTTAACGTAAACTTTTGAATTCAGGTTAACAAAATGCACAACTGCATGTTTACATAGTAAATCTTACCTCACATAACCATACAAAATTTACGAATACCTTGCATTAACAGCCGTTCTTATACGTTCATTATAATAAAATTGATCACGTATAATTCTATGTTTCTACTTTATCCAATAAAACCACACATTATATGGTTTTTCCTTCATCAACAATATATGAAACTTTTATTCTCTATTCTAGACCACTACGACTATACCAAACAAAACACTAGAGCCCACCTCTTATACCGTTTTTAAACTACAATAATGCATGTATTTTTTTAATATTGAAAATAGCAATTCTCTGCAATTAAAGAATAAGGCAATAAAAAACAATGCAAAGTAAAACAAAAAAATATACACACAGAGCAAAACTTAGTAATATACGTTCATAATAAAAAAATTTAAAAGTGTGTTCCAAAAAAAAAATACACAGAAAGCAAGAGTTAGTAAAATACATTCAAAATATAATTTACATAATTTATAGTATTCAGTTATGCTAAAAGGTATTTAATTAGTTAATTGTGTTACTATTTTTTGTTAGTTATAATAGAAACATATTTGACAATAATATTATTTTCATGCTATAATGATGAAAATTGTAAAACTAAACTATACATAAAAGCCGATGGTTTACATATAAAATTATAAAAATATTCACAGAAAAATTATTTTAAATTTCAAAAAGTAGTTAAATAAAATTAAAATATGAAAATTTTCATATAAATAAAAAATTATAAATATAACAAAACTAAATATATTATCCGCGCGTAGCGCGGAAAAAGGATCTAGTAAACTTAATAATTTATTAAACTTGCTTAATAAACTTAATAACTTTATTAAACTTATTAAAATTAATAAATTTATTAAACTTAATAAGAAATATCTCCTCAAGTTTTTTATTGAATAAGAAATAACAAAAATGAAATACTCCTTCCTTAGTCCACGTAACTTCTTGTTGGTACCTTTGCTCTAGTTGACTTACGTAGGACCATCTTGTCAACTCCGTTCTCAACTCCACCGTGTGCTATCCTATCAACATGTCTTCAAGAGTATGAGAATTCCAAGTCGGAGCTCAAAGCCATAAATGAGAACCGCGTTCCAAGACTGACGAATGACTTCGGTTTTAACGTCAGAGACGTTGATGCTGTAAAGTACTACTCTCTGCTTATGGTCCAGTGTAGGCTTGTATTGAAATGGAGCTGTGCTTATGTGTATTTCATATCCATGCACCAAAGTGCCAAGAAGCAGTACGTGGCGCACCTTCCAGAAGAAGCTACAAAGCCTCTTCTTAAGTACCAAGATTATCAAGAAGAGTTGATCAATCAAGTTCTCACATTTCAGTTTCTTCAAGCTCAGGTTGTCAGCCATTTCAAAAACCACTACTTGTAACTACTTCCATCAATATCTCAAGACTCTTGAAACTGGCTCCCCTGAAGGCTGAAGTTCTGTTTGTCACTTAGTACCGTATCCGTATGTAATAAATAATTATGTTGTCTGCATCATTTGGATGTGATTTTACTTTAGTCACTTTTGAATAATTAAATCTCCTTTGGATTTAGAGTTCAGTCCTGTTTGATACATTGAAAGAACATCACAAAAAGACTTATTATCATTTTCTCATTCACTCCGGATAGAGCTGCTAAATGGGCGGGCCTTCCATTGGTTGCCCATGTCCACAATTAATTGGGCTTTAATTGGTCACAACCACATTTCCATATGGGTTTTAAATGGTCAAAAATCAGAAACCAATGGGGCTATGGAAGATAATGGGTTTGGTTACTGTGGACTCCCTTTCTCCGTCCGTTCGAGCTTGTCTCTTCATCTGTAAGTCTGTGACTCCTTGTTTGAGATTTGAAATGGGTTTTACTTGTTTGAGATTTGAAATGGGTATCTCTTTGTTGACTGATCAGTGGTTCCTCTGTTTCATTGCTGGGTTTTTTGAATTTGTTTGCGTAAATTAGATGGGGATAATCACAAGGTTCAGTAGCTTCGGCTTTAGTTATGATTTGAAATGGGTATCTCTTTGTTGACTAATCAGTGATTCCTCTGTTTCTTTGTGTGTTTGCAGATTCACTGGTAACGTAACGTTAACCTTAAAGGGAAGAAGCTAACAAGAATAACAAGAGAAAAACTCCAGGTACTGTTTATGACATCTTTATTAGTTCTTTTTTGTAATGGTTTGTTTGCTTGTGATGGGTAACTGAGATGGGTCTGTTTCTGTTGATTTGAAATGAGTATCTTTACTTGTTTTGAGATTTGAAATCGGTATCTCTTTGTTGACTGATCAGTGGTTCAGTAGCTTCGGCTTTAGTTATGACATCTTTATTAGTTCGTTTGTGTAATGGTTTGTTTGCTTGAGATGGGTAACTGAGATGGGTCTGTTTCTGTTGATTTGAAATGAGTATCTTTACTTGTTTTGAGATTTGAAATCGGTATCTCTTTGTTGACTGATCAGTGGTTCATTTCTTGTATCTCTTTATGACATCTTTATTTGAAATCGGTATCTCTTTGTTGACTGATCAGTGGTTCATTTCTTGTATCTCAATCGGTATCTCTTTATGACATCTTTATTAGTAGTTCTGTTTGAGTAGTTTCTTTACTCTCTGTTTCTTTCTAGCAGATAATTGTCTAACTTGTTCTCTGTTACTTGAGCTGTTCTTTTCTTGTTTGCTTGACATGTTTCTTTACCATTTGAGTTCTTAAGAAAACAAATGATTTTTCTGAAAAGTTCATGTAGAAGATCGCCTCTGTTTCTTTTTAGAAGATAATTGTCTAACTTGTTCTCTGTTTTATCTCTTCAGGATGGACAATGCAGATACTTTGGACCTAAATGACACAGACTACATGAGTGGGGATGAGCTGATGGATCAAAACTCAGATGGAGATGGAGAAGGAGATGAAGATGAAGTAGTAGCAGTGGAAGATACTCTCATGAGCACAGCTGAAAACCAGATCAAAAGGAAAAGAGGAGGTAAACGCAGACACTCTAGATGTTGGAAACATTTTGATATAGTAGGAGAGAAGTATCCAGATGGTTCGAATGATGTTCAGTGTAAATTTTGCAAACACTCGTATTGCTTAAATCTGCGTAGAAGTGGAACCTCGAGCCTTTTGCGTCATATGAGAAATTGTTCTTTGAATCCTGTCCCTAGTACACCTGGAACCGGTAGGAAGATAGATCAGCTTGTTTTTCGTGAGATGATTGCTGTAGCTTTGATTGAGCACAACTTGCCTTACTCCTTTGTTGAGTATAGAAGAATCAGGGAAGCATGGCATTATTTGAATCCGACTGTCGAGTTCTGGAGCAGAAGTACAGCAGCTAGCGACTGCTTGAAGATCTTTGAGAGGGAGAAGTTGAAACTGAGACAGAAGCTAAAAGAGATTCCGGGAAGGATTTGCCTGACGACAGACTTGTGGAGAGCTTTGACGGTTGAAGGGTATCTGTGTTTGACGGCGCATTACATAGACAGTGATTGGAGTCTGAAGTCGAGGATTATTGAATTCTATGCGTTTCCTCCTCCTCATACGGGTGGTGCCATATCGATGAAGATAATGGAGTTGCTGAGAGAATGGGAGCTGGAGAAGAAAATATTCACCATTACCGTGGACAATGCGTCATCAAATGATAACATGCAGTCCATTCTCAAGAAGCAGCTACGAAGGGAGCTGGTCTGCAGTGGAGAGTTTTTCCACGTGAGGTGTGTCGCTCACATCTTGAACTTGATAGTTCAAGATGGACTGAGTGTTATTGGTGGAGCGTTGGATAAAATAAGAGAGAGTGTCAAGCCTGAGTTCATGTGTAAGTTCTTTGTCATTGAACTTGGTAGTCTGAAGTAGAGTCTGAAGTAGATTGTGAATAGATTGTGTGTGTGAGAACGTATTAGAGTCTGAAGTAGAGTCTGCGAGTCTGTGTTTTTGTGTTTTTGCGCTGTATATGTGAAGTAGAGACGTAGAGTATGTTTGTCTGAAGTAGAGTCTATCTGTCTGAAGAGTGTATGATGAATCTGTGTGGAAATAGCTCTTGGATGCAGATGTTCTTGTATTAACGTATATGTGTTTTCTGTGGTTACTTGTTTTGTAGGGTTTATGGAAGAAGATGGAGGAGAAGATAAGGAAGTAGCTTGACTTATCACTTATGTGTACTGATGTTATGTTATGGATTTACGAACTTATATATGCACTTGTTAGTTGTTACATTTATGGAGTTATGTTATGGAGTTATGAACTCATAAATTTGTATTTATATGGAGTTATGGAGTTAATGAACTCATGAATTTGTATTTATATGGAGTTATGGAGCTATTATTAATATGAACTTGTATTTATATGTTTATAGATTAGAATTCAAAAAATTTCTTAAATGGTCCTTAATGGACTCATGGTAGCCCATATAAATATGGGTGTTAGTGGGTTTGGTTTTTAATGGACATGGTCCTTAATGGACATGGTCACTCTCTGACCATAAACTACAAATGGACAAACGGATATGGGCTAATGGACATGGGCTCGCCCATTTAGCAGCTCTAACTCCGGAAACTAAGATATTAAACAAAGTACAAACTAGTTGACCGAAAAAAAAAACGAAATAAAAAACAAAGCACAAAACTACACATGAGATATTTATTACAGAGACTTAGGATGTTCTTTTTTTGTTCATCAACAAAGCGATTACAGTCGTTAGGTTTTATTCTGTATTTATATAACTATATAACATACAATATATATAGATTTTCAACGAATGAATGGAATCCTAATTAACCTGAAGACCATGGTGATCTACTGTGTTGGAAACAGAAAGGAAACTGATCATTTCCAAAGGAAGACATCTTACTTTTATCTTCTTCCATCTTCCATATAGAATCCAAGGAGCTTTCCCATGTTGGAGAAGCCATATTGGGGTAACTTAAGCAATAGCTTTGCTCTAAATAGATGTCTTTAACTGGTTGAATTATGTTTACTGCAGAGTGATCAATCTCTTTCCATATATCATCCATTGAGTATCCGTCTTTGGTTTCTTCTTGATTCATCTCCCTATTTCCTCCAGTGTCGTAAAAGCTTACTTTCCCTGACGACATACGTGACTCAAAAGACACATCTTGAGTATTGGTAGTGGTCATAGACGAAGAGCAGCAGTTGGAACATGAAGAACTTGGAGAAACATGACGCTTCTTTTCTTGAGCTTTCTTCCTCATATGAGTCCTCCAGTAATTCTTTATCTCATTATCTGTTCTTCCTGGCAATTTCCGAGCTATTTTTGACCACCTACGATATATATATATAGATGCAAAAATTTAAATTTAAATTTACTTTTACAGTAGTCATGAGATATATATACTTTTTCTTTGTTTCTCGGATGATTCAGACCTGTTTCCCCATTTAGCGTGAAGCTCAGTGACAAGACGCTCTTCTTGTGGTGTCATCTTGCCACGTTTGAGACCAGGATGAAGATAGTTAACCCACCTTAGCCTGCAACTCTTTCCTGTTCTGTTCAAACCTACAACCAAAACTAGCTCAGTAATAGATGTTCCTTACCTATTTATCTTTCTCCCTCCACCTTCAAACCTGATACTTTTGCTATAAAATCCCATCGCCGATCTCCAAATAAGTGTACGAAATTTACCAGAATGATGTCTTCTTGTTCTGTCCATGGACCCTTTCGGTTTTCCTCTTGCATCATATTCATCTCTTTCTTCTTGTTCTCTCTCTGTCTCTCTTTATCACTAATGTTACTATAATGTTCTTTCTCAGCTTGCTTCACCATGGCATGCTCTGGCCACTACATATATAAGCTAAACACTGTGGTGTGTCCACGCGATATCACACTCACAATATTAAAACTCTTAATGATTTCATTTTTTTGTCCAATCATATACTGTCCATATGTTTGAGGGATTATCCTATTGATAATGTAGGGTCTCTTTCTTATGATGTCACAAGGCCATTATATATTTTTTAAAACGTGATCGTCAAGAGGGGATTGGTGTTACTGACGCAACACTCCCATTAATTGTGCCTTTTCTCTTCTGTGCCTTTGAGTGAGTGATAATAAGAACTCTTTCTTATATCTTTTTGGCAGGCAGCACTATCTCGAATTGGGATATCATTAACATAAGAAAATCTTGTAAATCCAAGCCAAAAAGAAGATGGTATGTTTTTCTATAGTTCCGTGTTATGTAGACCAGAAAAACTCTTAATATAAATTATCTAAGCTTGCTAAAAATTCGAAAATAAACATAGGGCGACACTAGATCTTTCTTGGCCTTTTCGGTGGGGATATGAAAGTATTGTGTCTCTTGACTTTATTAAGGGTTATATTGGTAGTAACTGTTGAAGTTTCTAAAAGGGAAAATAGAGAAGAAGATACAGACAAAGGCTTTGTCAGCCTTAGAAAAATAAAGTCATATATTGTTATAAGACCCTGTGATAAGTAAGTTTTTGTATCTAGTATCAGCACTTGAGCTTGTAATTAGATAGTATCACTTTAGGTCTTGAGGCTTATGGTTTTTTCCTCTTGGTTCTGCAGGTTAACCGTGTCCCAATACACTCACAAGTACAAAGTAAAATGGGGAACGCTTAAGTTACGCGTGTGTATTATTAGCCCTTTAGGGAGTCTTATAGATGCATGAGCGAAATAAGGCTGTAGCGCAATTTCGAGAGAGATAGTCTGCTGGCACTTGGAATCAGAGAATGTGTTCAAAAAAAATAATGTGTTCAAAAAAAATAATGTGTTCAAAAAAAAAAGTTGGCATAATTTTCTCAAGATTTATTCCAAGGAGACTCTGAAAAGGACCTATTGTAATCTAAGGGAATTTTACTGATATTTAATATGCTTACATAGTGTTTCTTACGCTTAAACTTTCATTAGTAACTTGGACCTGAACTTAGCTAGAAGAAGAACCTCATCTTGATCCTTTTTTTTGTGTCTTTAAGGTTCCAACGCATGGAATTAAAATAAACATGGCTCTTACATAATATAAGTTATATTGACATATTGTGCACTTTTATAATTTTTTCACCCTCTTGATCTCCAAAATATTACGGGTCTTTTGGTTCATTCATATGGGGCAAACAAGCATGTATTGATCATAGAAGTGACTGATGTACTCTGACGTAACACACCCATTAATTTTGTGTCTATTTTTGGTGGGTGTGTGTGGTTATAAGAACTCTTTCTTATATAACTTTTTTTGGCAGGTTCTCCAAATATGCAAGTGCGTTATCTCCTATGTCAATGTCAATAGTTCAATCCAAAAACACAACAAAAAGTATGTTTTACTATATACTCCCCTATTATTTCAAGCCAGAGAAAAAAGAGTACAATTAAAATGGAATCTAAAGAGGCCATTGATTGTGAGGATATGAGCAGTGTCTCGTTTGGTCTATTCAAGTATACATTTTTACTTTTGAAACTTATAAAATGCAAACAGAGAACAGAAGGAAAACATCTGAATTAGCCTGACTGGTACATAGTTTTCCAAAGAAACTTCAAATAATGTATCTGGTCACAGAAACTAAAATTAGGATGGATGGTTCTAGGGTGAGTTATTTTATTTTAAAATTGTTCGAACAAAATAGTATTACGAATATTTTTCTTAAATTTGTATTGCATTGACTGGGAAATATTGGCAAAAGATGTAACAATCGGTAAGTATAGAGATAAGGATATATTTTATAGATAATGATAACTATAATATTGCACATATCCATTTATGTGTTCCTCTTAGGATTATGGGCCTCTATTCAGCCTAGATACGTCTACGATGGAAGGAAAAGACATCAAATGTAGTGTAAGTGTTCGTTTTCTGAGGGGGTGAAGAGCACTATTGACAGAATATGTAGATGCCTCTTTTGGTCATTATAGAATAGCATTAAGGCGTGTAAGAGGGAAATTAAGCGGTTTTCTGTAACGACCCGCTATCATAGTATTTTATTTTCAAAATAAATGGATATGAGCAGTTTTTATACAAAGGAAAATGGCTTAGACAGAAAACATTGAGAAAATGTATTGTGAAATTGTTAGAATGGAATGTGTAAATTTGAATGTATAGATTGTTGAATTGCATGGGGGTGGTATTAACGTCCTCCCTAAATAATTTGTATGATCATTCCTTTGTGATGAAACTAATAACTGATTGTGTGGATCGGAGTGCAAAGCTATAAAGAACATCAAAAACGAGTGTTTTGAACTTAACACAATGTTTGAAAATTTATAAAGATATATATCTTTATTGTAACCTGCCAAGTTTTCGGTATTTGCTCACAAATTTCGTTTATAAAATTTCAGTGTTTTTAATGTTTACCTGATAAAATTTGGTTCGATCTTTAATTAAAATATTCAACTGTTTCTAAGATTTTTTTGTTAAGAGTTTTCGTTTTCCTCCTATAGACTCTTCCAAGTGTAATTTAGACTAGTTTAACTAATAATGGTGTATTGGAAGTATCTAAATTTGAGTGAAGAATTTAGTACTGGGATGTAGCTCTCATATGTTATGAGTGTTTAGTTTCCAAAGAGTAGCTTTTAAATAGTGAAATGTGTGAGATTGAAATTCTCATTTCTATTCAATTAAAATCTATAAATGAGAGAAAGACTTTTTCTTCTCTAAAGGCTTCTTTTAGAGCATGTCCAATGTTGTCTGATGGGTTCTAACCATCCTTTTGACATTCTTAAAAACTTTTTTTTTTTAGAAGTTCAGTTATCAAATTTAAATGATACAGAAACAGAGATAAACAAAAGTCAATCAAACAACATTTTGATCGTAGGTGCTGCAACATTCAAACGAACATGGCCTATGTTTCACAAACACTAATAATCAAGCACAATGTTTTGTTTCGACAACAAAGTTCCAGAGACAGAGACAAGAAGTGATAGAAAAAGAACAAACCTGGAACTGAGATTGGATTAGATTGTTGTTCATTTGTGTCACATGCTACTGTCTTTTTAGTTGTCACATGTGTGTCTTGGCTCCACCTGCAAAAGCAAGAGACGAGTCTGAGTGAATATACACACAATACACACAACACACAGAAGCAATATACACACTATAAGCTATTGCAAACACACAAGACACACAAGAACTATACACACTGTAAGCTATGATCACACGTAACCTATGTTCTGTCTCATTAAACACAATACACAATCATTAAAAGCTTGATCTTAAAGAGAAACTCAAGCAACTTGTATGTGGGAAATGTTAATAGATTTCGCAAGTCCCGTGGGTGTGTGAATCTATTACAGCTAACGAGCTATTCATAATCCAACACAAGTTCTCTTTCTCCTTTTATTTACATACACAATGTCATCAAGCGTACCTCCATTGTATCTGAATCCAGCATCTTGCGTTGCCGTAGAGGATGGAGTTTGTCTGTTCTTGTCATGTGCACTTTGCCTCGCCAAAGCTGCAATCTTTTGTGCTGTCACCTGAGGATCTGTTCCAGCTCTCACCGCTTGAACCACTGTGGCTGTGATTTGTACAGCTTGTCGAACAATCCGTCTGTTCCAGCTATTATCACGTCTCCAGGAGCTACAGCAACCGTGAAGACCTGACCTGAGCTACAGCAACCAATAATCGTAACCCGATCGGATCAAACTTCATCTCCGTTGGAGATTTCACAGAATCAACGAAGATGAGAGAAAACCCGTTCGACGAAAGACGAGACAAAAAATTTTCCCTTTCGTGTGTAAAAGGAACAAACCAATACCCAGCCGCCACGTATGGGGTTTTTACCAATCCTAAATCCTCATAATAAAGGAGCGGTTCTCTGTTATTAATTATTATAACATTTTTGATTTATTTTTTTTCTCTTAAGAACCTCTTCCTAAAGCTCTGGATGGAGCTGATCTTATCTTGTATACCTTTTTCGGTTTCTTTCATTACTTTTTTTTTAACTACCAGTATTTTTAAACCAAGTTTGAGTTGACAATAATATTATTTTTAAAAATAACTTTATTAGATCATTTATGGTTTACATGGAAAATAAAACTCTTCCGATTTTATCTTTTTCTGTTAGGAAATCAACACGAATGTTGCAACCCTTTGAAAATATGGTCTAAAATTAAACTCTCAAAATAACCATGCAAAAGCCGGAAAGAAGATAACTCTGGAATAGAAGTTTGTTCGTTTACTGGATTTGTAATCATGTTCACCAAAATATAAGCAGTCTGTATCAAACTGGATTAAGAGATCTACATATCTTCAAACACGTCATAGCCCAAAAAAATACTCTCATCTCAGCATATAAAACCGAAAGAATTCTATTATATCTTTGGATCCCAAACGATTTAGCAGCCATTTGAACTTCTCATTATCTATCTATACTGCATTTGAGGTGAGACATGATTATTAGTTGGATGACCACTTAAGAAAGTGGTAAACAGATGCAATTATACCAATACATTTGGAAGAACATGGTTAGGAGATGATTGTTAAAATAAGTAGCTAAATATTCTTTTGTAAGTTGTGTTTGGCCATCTTGTCTAACTATTATTCTACTATACATTTGTAAATGCGAAGGATTTTAAATTTAAAAGGAGTTACATAAAAATATAAAACGGATGGAGACAATTCGAACTTGATCATATAGTGGAAGTAAATAAAAAATATTGAGATCGAGGGACTTAGACGTCAGGAACACACTCTATGGCCCCACCTCCACTAGTTCCTCCACCTTGGCTCGTGAGCTCCACACGGACGCAAGTTTGAATATACCTTTTGCCCCCATTTGATTATTTGTAACTACAGTTTGCTATTTGCTAATATAGCTGTGAAAACAAGTCAAAATATGTTAAATTGGTCCGGACCGACTCTGCCCGCCAGTGATCCGGAATAAGACTGAAAAAGATATCAGTCGATGTTAAAAAATTGATTTTATTTGTGAAAATGTTTTCCCCCTTTGATTTCAAATGGTTTAAGAGCAAACATTTTTCTCAAAAGAGCATTTCTTAAAGATGTTTGTACATACGTACATACAGGGCCGTGCCTGAATGAAAGCAAGTAAAGCATGTGTTTGGGGCCTTAGATAAATTAAGTATTTAAAAGGCCAATTATTTATGAAATTCTTCCCTAGTTCAGTTGGTTATAAGAGCATTTTGTAGGTTTAAAGGTTAGAAGTTGGATCCCTTCCCTAGAATAGATTTTTAGTTTTCATTAAAATAGCCATATAATTATTTTGTGCTTGGGGCCCATTTGATGTCAGGCACGGCCCTGCGTACATAAAGAACCAGGCCCGGCCTAAAACACATGCAAAGTAAGCAATGGTTTAAAACCCATAAATAATTTTGGATTTTTTCAGTTGAGAATTTTGTTAAAAAAAAAATTATAATAGAAAAGGAGCACATTACTTAAAATTTGAGTAGGGTGTATTATAAACATGGCCGTCCAAGAAACATGCTTGTGTTGCATATGTGATTATCTTAATTTTTATGTATCGTGTACGTACCATCATTGCACACGTAAGAGATATACATGCATATGTAAGCACATAGGTGCATTCCTATAGTAGCTTTTAAATATTTACTAGAGATTTTTTTTCCGCGCGAAGCGCGGATTGTGTCTTATAAATTTTATTTTATTTATAATATTATTTGTCGGTTTTTTTCTTTTATATTAATTTCTTATTTTTCCAATGTTAGTTTTTCTTAATTTAAATTTATATGTTTATAGTTTTTTTTTTGTTGTAGATGGAGAATTATATTTTTTATTGATGGTTTTTTGTATGTGACATAAACTTTTTGAAATTTTAAAATAATGTTATATATAGTACGATTAACACATTAAAGAAGAGAAACATATTCAGACACATTTTACACAGGTTTTATATGCATAATTTTAAACATTATATATGTATATATTATAAGTTTGAAACATGTAAATGTTTTCTAAAGCTAAATACTTGTTCTGAGTTTACATAACTTATCGAAAGTTTTATCTTTTTTTAAATTCAAATCACAGAAAAAAATATCAAAAACTCAGTATAGATGGGGTTTTTGAGCTTTTAAATCAACACTGAAAAATTACATGAATCAGATAACAACAGTTTTATAAACAACTCGATAAAATTTGACCGAGTCAAAGATTTTTATACAATATGTTCTTTCTTCTTCAAATTGCGAAGAGCCTATAGGCACAAGAAAAAAAATCATAATTTTTGTTTTCACTTATATAACATTTTTTTTTCTTTACACACGGAGTTTATTACACAGTTATAAGCAATGGAGAACTCTATTCATATAAAATTCACATCTATGCATTTTGACAAAGAAGAATTTTACCCATCTTTAGTTTCGGAATGGCCCAATTTCAGTCATATACACTATATTTTCTCTATGATACAAATCTTACAATTTTAATATATGTGCAGATTTCCATGTGAAAAGGCACGCATGCCATCTATCATTCAACCTATTACTTTTTCCAAAGTAAACACTATAATCCTCGTTTGGTTAGCTCCACAAACTAATCTCTTTGGATCAGTTTACTAAAAAATATGGATACTAATGTCAAAAAAGAATATAAACACTATCAACAACAAATATTGACACAAGACTATTTGGTTCAAGGAACATATTCCACGTAATGCGTTTATATCATGGCTGGCTTTGCGGAGAAGACTGCCAACCAAGGATCGCTTGAGACGTTGGGGGTTAAATGTCTCAAGAACGTGCGTCCTTTGTAATCTGGAAATAGAGACTCACCATCATCTCTTCTTTGAGTGCTCTTTCTCTCGCTTGATATGGGAGCCTTTTGCTGCTGAAGTTTAGATTTTTCCTCCGGCTGATCTACACTCTGTTGCAGCTTGGATCAATCAACCTCGCGTCAACGCAGATGCGCATGCTACTCCAGTTATCAAGCTATACTTTCAGTCAGCCATCTACCTGCTGTGGAAAGAGCGTAATGCTTGTGTGTTCACAGCTGTCTCCTCACATTCATCAGTCATCCTTGCATCTCTCGACCGTATGTTGCGTGACCGTCTCCTCCTTTACCCGGCAAGTTCTTCTTTCTCCTCTTCTTTTTATCTTTCCTGTATAAGACTTCCTTAAAGTTTTTTTTACCTTAAGTTGTTGTTGGTTGTTTTTTGTTTGCTTGCTGTAATAAGTTGTTTAAAAATAACAGTGTAACCTTTCAGAAAATGATAATATTAACATCTTACCAAAAAAAAACACAACAAATATTGACTTATATATGTGAATACATATTTTATTTTAAATCATTATAGTTGACGAAGAAAACACCATAATTTGTACAACAAATTTTCTTAGATTCACCTCATCATACTCACCATTTTACCATTTTAATTACATAATTTTACATGAGCTTCTTCACCCTCCCCGGTTATTTTCTCTTTATTTATAACTACAATATAAATTTATAAAATATATATATTATAAATTAATAATTTATTTACCCTTGAAGTCTAACGATTAAAAATAGAACATAATTCAATATAGGTATATGATTCTATTAATAAATTAGCAGTTACAAATTTGAAATTTCTAGAAATATCAAAAGTCGTATGTTAGTTAATTATCTTCTAAATGACATCTATTTCTAATTCTTTTTGGATGATAATATTTTAGCTGATGTGGATAGTCCCAAAAACCTTAAATTTAGTCCCTTTTATATAGTAGGATAATTGGCAAAAGTGCATATATGAGAGGCTTTAATTAGCCACTTACACTTGATTTGACATAAATATTTTCATGACCATTTAGCCATCTCTCTTATTTCCTACATATTCTTTACTAGCTTTCTGTCTCTCTTTCTCTCTCTCTTCTCTCTTACTTCTCGCCATTTTCTCTTCTATTTTTTTTCTTCTTCCTGAAAACATATGTGATGTTTCTAACTCCAATCTCTAATTATTATACAAAGCTCTATTATTCTATATCCAATTCAATTTTAATTTTAATATTTATTTCATATGTGGCTTTGAATCTTCAATTTTATCGGTTCTTATTTGATTATCAATATAAATAGTATTTATAGTGCTTAAGCCAATCAATAATATAATAACAGTCTTTATAATGCAATATTTGCTATTAGTCTAATATATTTGTTATCATGTAACATATATGTTAGTTACTAAAATTTACATTAACATGTAAAACATCACGGATAGCAGTCAATAATCGCCATTTGTCGATTGTTAATATTTGATGTATCAATTAAAAACTATTGTAAATGCTAACATAGGTGTCAGCCGTTAACAATACATATACTATAGGTGTTAACAGAGGTGCTGTTAACAAATACTTGTAGCTGTTAACAGGGGTATTAGCAGTTAATAAATAATATTGTAGAATTTTCAATTTATCTATCAAACTGAGTAAATTTAAAAATCAATGTTATATTACGAAGAAGAAAAGAGAATGAAGTGTTTTACGGATAAAAATAGCGGAGGATTGGAGAATATAGAAAGAAAAGAAATTATAAAAGTAAAAAAAGTGAAAATAAGAAGAAATAGACTATCAACAGAGAAGACCATATTCCTACCAAAAAAAAAAACAGAGAAGACCATATTGCAGAGGAAGAAAAGAGAGTGACATGAGGGAAAGAGAGTGCCAGATGAGAGAAAGAGAATGTGAGGAAGGAAAAAACGCCAGAAAACTATTATGGTCAAACTGAAGGTAAAATGGTAAGGCAAATTGCATTTGTGTCAATTCAATGGTAAATATCTAATATGGACTTCAAATATGGGTACTTGACTAATTCTCCCTTTTACATAATAGTGTATTCGTACTAATGATATATTAAGTCTTTAGTTTTTTTTAAATAGAGCCGCAGCAGCACACCGGTTAGTTTCTGCAATTAAGTTTTTATTTTTACGCCGACAGAAAAGTATTTACTTTTACACTATTGGCAACGCAGAAGAAGGTACCGTTGGTTTGAAGTTTGAATCTCATTATCTACGAACTGCCAATAGGCCGTCTGATGCGAATCAGCTCATATGGGTGAGCGAAGTTGGACTAAGTACCGATCTAACATTTTATATTCCCCTAAGCAAATATTGAAACGATGCTCTTTTATACATTTTTATTCAAAATTACAAAAAAAAATATTATATTTTTTTGATCAAATGCTCTTTTAGGAATTCGTTTTTGACCCAAAAAGAAATTTATAAAAAAAAATCAATTTCAGAAAGAAAAAAAATGAATCCTATTAATATGTTTATAATACCAAATATAGTTGGAAACCTAACCAAAAATGACCCAAAATTTAAATTTGAATGAAAATCTATAAGTCAATTCAAGAAAATGTAAAATAACTTAAACTGTATAAATTAAAATTATCTCCTTATAACCAAACAAAAAAACATGTAAACATTTTCGATTATACTGGAAGTCTTCTCTAAACAATAAAGTTTTCTGCCGGAAGACTTCTCCAGAAGACTACTCATCTCGAGAAGACATATTAAGAAATCTACTCATGTATTTAATCATAAAATTAATTTATAAAATTATGAAAAAAATATTTTGATGAAAAATAAATTGAAATTATAAATATAAATCATTCTAAATCATGTAAAATTAAATATAATAAAATTTAAATTGTTTTCACATATATAAGTAAATATAGTTTGTAAGTCATGATTGTCTATTAGTTAGGATTTGGTAACATGTGTTCAAGTATTGATGCATGACTAGCATATGAGCTTTTATCACAAGAGTGGACTAGCTTATCATTGTGTTCCTAGGTTAAAGAAACTTGTTAGATGATTGTGTTGAGCATCTTAAGTCTGAAGCCTATCACCCGAAATTGATTGCCTTGTCCCATGAGTTTAGCCTTTAACCTTGATTATAATCTGTGCTTGTTTGTGTTTGTTGTCTGAGACTAGTTCATCACACTAAAACCAACTTTATTTTCTTAGATTAAATTACTTCTTGTATTCTCCATGCTTTAAACAATCTTAGGTTGGATTGACATCTTTACTACTACATCGACACTGTTGTGCTTGCAGCAGAGTGGTACAGAAATTAAACTTTATCCACATCATGTTTTTCACTCTAAAACACTCCAACCTCTCTCTAATCTCTTTGAACTTAAAAACACTAAACTTTATATCAATATATAGTTATTTCATGTCTTCTCACTCATTTATTTTGTTTTTGCAAGTTTTTCATTACATGGTTCTCATCTTTCACTCCTTTAAAGGTAGATCTATAAATTATATTTTCTTATTTGGTAATTTATTGTTGCTTAAAGCTCTTACCTTTTGAAAACTCTTGGTTATTTTAAGCTCTTACCTTATTTTTGAAGTTTTCTTATGTTTTGAAGTCATTTGAATGCTTTTGGATATGCAGGTTTTTTAGATCTGCGACAGACTTGGAAAACTTATAGGGAAGCCTTCTGAGAAGTTTTCTAACATTTATTGCACTAGACGACTTCCTGGAAGTCTACTGACAAAGTCTTCTACCATGTCAAGTGGAGTCTATGCTTGTCTTTGTGGAGGAATGAGCTATAACAGTTTTGTTTATGGTTTGTTTTGTAATTTGTATGTGTACTCTTTTAGTTGTGAATTTTTTTGTAAATTTGAAAATATATTAAAGAAAACATTTGGTAAACATGTTCATGTCTACAATATTATCTTGCCTAAAGTACTTGATAGTATTGAAGTTATTGATACTACTTCAATAGCAAAACACAATAACAAAAAAAAATTAGTCAAATTTACTACAACTAATGGAGAAAACTTCTCAAGAAAACTTAGTCAAATTTTCAAAGATCAAACATTACATTAGTTCAACCCTATAACGGTTTCATTAGAAGTCTTCTGGGAAGATTTCTTCTCATAAGACTTTTTGGAAGACTTAAATTTCAAGCGGAAATTTTAAATATAAGCGGGAAATTTAAGCGGAAAACTAAAATTTAAGCGAAAAACTCAAATTTTAAGTGGAAATTAAAATTTCAAATTGTATGAAAGTTAAAATGTATATCTTATGATCTAAGAAGACACATTAAACCATATGACTTGATATTCTTGAAGTTACTTAACACTTTTGAAAGTTAGAAAATATATATCTTAAAATTAAAAATAAAAGTCTTCTCTCATTAGCTAGAAATATTAATAAACATGAATGTTGTTAACCTCATGATATCACCAATTAAGTTATGAATTTCATTCAGGATCCCTAATATTGAAAAATATACATGAATTAACAAGAAAATGTTAAAACGTCTTTATAGTTTTAGAGAAAATAAAATTTTATTAAAGGTTGACATAGACGACTTCCACAAAAATCTTCTGGAAGACTTACACGGAAGTCTTCTGGTCAATGCATAGGTTAGTTTTGCAATTGGCTTTATGTGTCAAAAATTTAATTTTTCCTAGACAACTTACATGGAAGTCGTCTAAGATAAACATGTTAGTTTTGCATTTGACCGGATTGTGTCATAAATTTGATTTTTCCTAGACGACTTACACGAAATTCGTCCAACATAAAAATAAAATTTAAATAATTAGATGAATTCAATGTAAGTCGTTTCAGGTTACTTTTGCAATTGAAAAATAAAACTTTAATATTTTATTTTATCCGAACGACTTCCATATAAGTCTTTCGGCAGACGGCTTACACGAAAGTCTTTTGTAATAACAAAGGTTTGACCAGAATCTCGGAATAAAATTTTGGAAGACTTTCGTGTAAGTCGTCTACTGGAAGACTTACATGGAAGTCGTCTGGATAAAATTAAATATTTAATTTTTATTTTTCAATTGCAAAAGTAACCTGAAACGACTTACTTGGAAGTCGTCTAGTAAAAATTAAATATTTTGTTTTATTTTTATGTTGGACAACTTTCATGTAACTCGACTAGAAATAGTCGAATTTCTGACACAATCCGGTCAAATACAAAACTAACTTGTTTATCCTAGACGACTTACCGGGACGTCTTCTCTAATTTTTTTTATAACAAAGAAAACCGGAAGACTTCCAGAGAATTCGTCTCTAAAAGACACACATAGAGTCAATTGCAAAACTAACATATACATTAACAAGAAAACTTTAGTGTAAGTCTTCTCTTCGGTGAAGACTTACACGGAAGTCTTCTGATGGACAAATCTGGAAAAAAGATTTAATTTCGTACCTTTAACCAGTAAGATAAACTTTTTAGCTTCTCCAACCACATAATACTTTGCCACCAAAGCAACCTACTTGTTAATGACGACGAATCATGAGATTGAATGGTTTTATGAACCTTAAAAATTTTAGAATCAAAATCTTTGGTTTTAGGATGAATATAGAGAGAAAGTGGAAGAAATGTTGTTTTTAGTTTCTAAGAAATGAGATAGAAAGAGTCAAAATCGATCTTTAGGTGCATTAAGAGCTTCAAATTGGTTATTCATGATAGTTGGTATATTGATGGCAATGACAATATTGTAAATACTTGAAGAAGATGAAGATAAGAGAGTAAAAAATTTATTTTGAAAAAAAATAGTATTTTTGTAAATAATCCGAACTTTTGGGGTGAATAGGGTAAAAATATCATGGGTTATTTTTGTGTTTGACTTTAAGTCATATTTCAAAAAGCCCAAAAATGTAACTTAAATTTTTGGGCTTTTTGCAAATATAACTTAAAGTCAAACACAAAAATAACCCATGATATTTTACCCTATTCACCCCAAAAGTTCGGATTATTTACAAAAATACTATTTTTTGAAGAGAAGTTTGCATCGAAAGCTACATGGGAGCAGCTTTGATCAACTCATGATGTGGTGGAGTGGTTCAGCATTGTTTGGTTTCCTCAAGCACTTCCTCGCTAGGCGTTCATCACTTGGCTAGCTTGTAGGAATAGGCTGGACACGGGAGATAGAATGAGACAGTGGGGTCAAACGCATATTTGTCTGTTATGTGGAGAGTCGGATGAGACTCGCGGTCACCTCTTCTTTGCTTGCCCTTGCACCTATACCGTTTGGACAACATTGATGAATCCATTCATGTTAGGCCGCATAAATCCCGACTAGACTTGGACAGTTTCAAGTATCAGAAGCAACAGACTCTCTAAGTTGGACGCACGGCTAGTAAATATGGTTTTCCAAGCCTTAATTTATTGGAGTTGGCGTGAAAGAAACGGACGTCGTCATCTTCATCCTACATTGTTCGGACTGTTCATCGCAAAATGCAGAACCAGCTTATTGCACTGCAGGTTGGAAGTGGAGATGGGGTTACAAATGAAGGATTGAGCCGATGGAATACCAAGACAGTGCTGCCTTAACATCAGTGCATCAGCGTAAAGACCAGGAAGATCATAGCTTATGCTTCTGTCATGTTTCTTATGTCTTTTTTTTCCAAACAAAAGCAGAGCATTCTTGTGCTCGAAATTTTTTTCATCTAATCTATTAAAACAGGAGTACGTTTTGTACTTAGCCCTGAGTTTTCCACAAAAATTACATCCTTGTGCCATTGTCTTTAAAACACAGCCGTTTTACTTATTCCTAATACAAATCCGTGATATTACAAAACCGTTACTAAACCAAAGCATAACAAGCCCATCTAATTGATATTACAAAATCGTTACTAAACCACAGCATAACAAGCCCATCTAATTACAATTGCTACTAAAGTAAATATCGTTGTATCTATATATTCTATTAAAAAAGAAGCAGTCTTGATAAATCTACTTATAAAAGTTGTTTGGACCTATTTATTAGAATTTAGTTAGACACATTATTTAATCTCTACACATAGCATATCCTAAATAATATAAGGGAATAGTTATAAATGTAACAGATTGTTTAGGCCTATTTCCCTGCATTTTAGGAAAGATCAGTTAATTGCAATATTTACACAACTATATTTATAAATAAAATCTTCTACGATTGCCAAGGAAAAACGAATCTTATAAAATAATTATCTTCTGCAATTCCTGCACGTTTAAATAAAAGTAAAATATTTATTTTAATATTTTACTCAACCATTGCATTCTAGTATATCACTATTTCAGTCCCAAAGCCATAAATAGCAGTATAACATATTTATTAATAAGATCATATTCAATGATATTTTATACAAAAATAACCATAAAAAAATATTTTATCACCCAACGTCATGATTGTTATGTTGCAACATATATACTATTAAAGCAGGATCCTATTTTAAAAATTTAGGATTCTACCCTTGGATTTTAATCATATTTACAAAATAATAGAAATATCTCATATTTATGGTAACAAATAAATTTTCTTTACAAACCAAAAAAAACCATAAATGCTAATTAACTATTAGCATTTACTATATGTAAAGCTTTATCATATCCATAGCAAAAAAAATTTCGAAGAGATTTATTTTGTTGTTTTGAATAATTAGATATTTTTAATCATATGAAATATACTTAATTTTGTGGATAATAAATAAGTTAAACTAATATAATTTATTTATTAGCTACAAATTAATTGAATTGTTTTTTGTAGTGTATTTTCCTAATATGAGAAATAAAAAAATAATAAACTTTCCATTTTACAATTTTTATAGTTGAGTTTTATATGGTTGGAAAAATATATGCATCTAAGTAAATAAATAAATAAATAAATAATCATTAAAAGTTAAAATCTGCAAAGAATAATATTAAAATATGCAATGTGAAAGATCATTCATTTTTTCAACTTATATAGTAGTATTTTTATATAAGTGGAACAAATATATGCATCTAAATGATCAAATAAAATATTATCAATAAAAAATAAGATGTGCAAAAATAATATTAAAATATTTAATGAGAAAATATCTTTAATACAATATTTTTCTAAGCAATTAACTTCTTTAAAAATAATTTCATAAATATAAATATAAATTTTTTATATATCATATCTAATATCTATGATTATAACATAAACAATCAGTAAATTTTAAATGTATATGGTTATCATATATAAAAATACATAATCTTATAATTTAAAAAAAAAATTTATAATTAAAAAATTTGTAGAATTTTAAAAGAGAATTAAAGCGCGGGTCAAAATCTAGTACCATTATTAAAACACAGACGTTTGCTTGATTTACAGAACCCTTAACCGTTTGGTTTATTTAATAAACCCTTAAATTACAATACCATTACTAAACCAGAACATTTGCAAACCATCTAAATACAATATGTATTTTCCTTCATATCGGTTTATAACATTACTAAATGAAATGAAATTGTATTGTCTTTGATCGATCGTTCATCTTTTTCTAATGAATCAAATGAGTCAATAAATACATTTCTATATACCTATTAATAACTTTGCTTAACCATAGAATTCCATCGGTTTAATTTTCGTCTGCCAAATCAAAACCAGTGTTTATAAATTATGTAATTCAAAATCAAAACTATCTTAAACAATCAATATTATCACCAGAAATTATTTAATTCAAATTCAATAACTTTGAAAACTTAGGGCTGTTTTTATTTTGTACTCCTCTTTTAATAGATTAGATATTCTTTTTATAAAAATCAAAACAATATTATGATTTTATTTTCTAATTTTACACAGTTTCCTTTAAAAATATCAAAACAACATTATGTCATAATGATTTTTTACGGTAAACACGATTTTCCGGTTTTGGCGGAAAAATTCGATTTTGCGGTTTTGACGGGAAACTCGATTTTTGCAATTTTGGTGGGAAAACTCGATTTTGCGATTTTGGTGGGAAAACTCGATTTTGCGGTTTTGGCGGGAAAACTCGATTTTGCGGTTTTGGCGGAAAAACTCGATTTTGCGGTTTTGGCGGGAAAACTCGATTTTCTGGTTTTGGCGAGAAAACTCGATTTTTCTGGTTTTGGTGGAAAAACTTGATTTTCCGGTTTTGGCGGGAAAACTCAATTTATCCGATGGAACTCAGTTCAATCACCAAAACACCAAATGAGTCGCATAAACTCTCTTTCACGATGAAATGAAATTTTTCAATTTTTCCTCAAATTTTGGAAACCCTAGAATTTTTTATAATTGGGCCGCCCATGTCCATATTAACCAAATCCACAAACACCCATAAATTAAATAGTTTCCCAATTTTGACCATTTAAAGCCCATCTGGAAATATGGGTATAACTAATGGAAGCCCAAATATATTTGGACATGGACGCCCATTGGACAGCGAAAAATTTACACTTAGAGACACATTCTCACTTTCCATTTACACATAAAGACACTTCTTGCATGACAAACACTTTCTCTAGATGGTTTGTCATTTGTACTCTCAACTAAGCTACCAAAACACATTTCTATTTTCCTAACTAAACACAAACTCTCCTGTTACCAAACAAATAAAGTAAAAATATACAAAAAGGTTTATTCTCTCTCCTCTTTCGATTTACGATTGACTTTCAAAATCACTTTCCCAATTTTATGAACCCTAATCGTGACAATTCCCTTTCTTCTTCTCCTTCCTCTCCCTGCGACCGCTCTATTGACGTCACTGGTAGCGGAGGCGTCGCCGTCCGGCTCTGTTCTCTCGAATCCTATCTTCATCACCAAGCTCTTCTTACCTCTCGTTCCATCTCTCAGCCATGGAGTCGCCAAATCTCGTTCGTCAAATCAAAAGTGACGTCTCCAAAGTCACTGAACTCACCTCCATCAAACCCTCTGAGCTCCTCCGTGGATATTGAAGCCAGTTCCGGTAAGTGATTTTCATCGAAATCGGTGGCCAAATCCCCTCCTCACACTACACCTTCAGCTACAAAGGTTTTGGGTTCTTTGGCTTTCAATTTTTACGGTATCAGTCGCTGAAGCTTTCCCTTTGAACATCTTCCCCAGATTCTTCTTCTTTTTTTTTCATCCATAAAATCCAAAGCACAATGGGCTTGTGATTCTGTTTGCTTTAAAAACACCAGATTCTTCTTTTTTTTCACACAATGAGTTCGTGGATATGCTATGTGATGTTTCTATTAGAGATTTTACGGATGATGTAAGCTCTTGTTTGTTGACTATTATAAATCCTTCATGATTTTGAAGTGTTTACATAAGAGCCTCGTAATACAATCGGCCCTCTGTTTACTGAACATGCTATTTTTGTATGGTTAATTAAATTTAGGATGTGTTTTCACTCATGAAAACAGAGGAGAAGAGACAAAAGTTCACAAACTCTAGACTTTTTGTAAGTAAATCCGGAGAGATGTTGCATCCACATATTAAAACAGATATTGTGTTGCTTTGTTCTAAGGACACAACAAATCTGCAGCTGTCTGTTCATACTTTTTGTATCAATGTCCACAAATTTAGTCATACTGACTAAGAAAAGAAAAACCATTAAAAGCTTTGCTGGACGAAGTTACAACCTCCAACCTGTTAAAACAAGATTCGTCCACATTTTTTTTTTTGCTAAACTTTCTCAACTACGAACACAAACAATTTTTGTGTTAGAGTTTTTTAAAGTTTTTCACATTTTTTATCCATCCATGTCCAGATTTTTTTGTTTATATATTTTTCGTACATGTTTTTAGATTTTTCTCATCCACACTTTTTATGTCCATGCATTTATTTATATAAATTCTAAAATATATAAAATATATATATATATATGAAAATGGATCTTAAAATATAGAAAAAAATAAAATACAATTTATTGTAACAATTATACTTGTTTTGTGTATCGTAAAATCTGAGAAAAATCAAATCAAAAATAGAAAAGGAAATGAATAATAATAAAAATATAAAGCAATGGTCGTAAATTGACACTTTATCATGTACACCAACCTTAATAACTTCAGACGCCTAACTAGATAGAAAAAAACAAAATAAAACAATTACACTCATTTGTTTTCTGTCGCTGAGCAAAGGGTATTCATGTCAAAAAGACATCTAGGAAACCGTGAATGTATGTCTCCAGCACAACGTGTCTTATAGTGTCAAAAAAGAGAGAAATGTGTCTTACAGAGAAATCAACTCTTGGACAGCCCACCCATTTTACAGCTCTACATTATGATTTATTTTCCTAATTTGTCACAGTCACACAAATCAGTTAATGATTTCAATTAACTAAGAAATCATTATATTATGTATGTCCGACTTGCAAAACACGTTTTCCTTATTTAATAAAGTATATTCCCTCTGTTTCATAATAAATGTCATTTGAAAGCTTTGCACATATATTAAGAAATAAGTTATTCTTAGGTTCATCCTAGATCCTCTAGGATGAACCTCTAGGTTCACCATTCAATAGGATTTTATTATTTTATATTCAATATCTTTTAAGAAAATAAATAAAATATTATCAATTTATATTATATTTTTAAAATAAAAAGGTAAAAAAATAACTAAAATAGTAGTAACTACAGAAATGTTTTTAAAAAAAAATATTTTTGAAGTCGTCAGCAAAACACCTTTGGATAAATCTTAAACTCTAAATCAAAAACACTAAACCCTAAATTCTAAACCCTAAACCCTTGAATGTTTTAGTGTTTAGTATTTTTGATTTAGAGTTTAGGATTTATCCAAGGGTTTAGATTTTAGGAATTAAAGTTTAGTGATTAGGATTTAGGGTTTAGTGTTTGCTGACGACATTAAAAAAAAAATTTAAAATTATTTTTTCTGTAGTTGCTGCTATTTTTTTTTTACCTTTTTATTTTAAAAACACATTATAAGTTGACAATATTTTGTTTTCTTTTTTAAAAGATATCGAATATAAAATAACAAAATTTTATTAGTTGGTTGATATGATCATGGGAAGCAGTAAAGATGTACGTTCATTGTTTGACTCACATCTTCGAAACCACGAGGCTTCTACGCATGAAATTACTTGGAAAATGTGCTCAACTCAATTATGGAGCTCCTCGAAGAAGAATCAGATCAAACAGACTTCAGATGAAGGAGTTACGCAATTTACAAAATAGGTGATCTTCAGTTTATGCGAATTTGGACCTATGTGCATTCAATGAACAATTCCGACCAGCCCAGATGGAATTAAGCCACAAGCCCAATTGTTCTACAATCATGGTACATCAGAGAAGCCCATAAAAGTGGATTCAGCCCAAAAATATCAAAGGAAGACTGATTTTCGTCCAGATTCAAAATAGCATTTATTTAAATGTGTTTATCTCTCTTGCATGCAGAATAGAGTTTGAATTTCAACTCTCAAGTGGTGCTTCATGTTAGGATACTTTTATGGACGAAAATTACTTGTATTTCTCTATAAAAAGAGCCCAAAAATCATGAATAAGAATAAGTTTGTTTTTCAGTGAAAACTAGAGAAGTTTCTCTCTTTCAAGATGTGATGTCTTGTAATTTTTGGAACTCCATGTTCATGGTGTGTCATATCTATGTTCATGGCTGGTCTAGACGTATCATAGATCCTTTCACAGATCTTTGTGGCGTCTCTCAATCTATCTCTCTATCCATTCCTTGTTGGTGTGTCATATCCAGCAAGCTGTCAATTTATTTGGTGTGTAATATCTAGAGAATCGATCCACTGGTGAATCAAAGGAATTTCCGCAACCTTTGTTGTGCTATTCAATCCACATCCTTTGATCTTTGAGATTTCACAGTCTCTAGGATGCAAAGCTTATCCCCTCACCACCTTAGAGTGCATCATCCTTGGGAGGTTTACATTATTTGGTATCAAAGCAACACTCTAAGTCTGGTTTTATCATTCCATATGTCTATCATTTTCTCACCTATTCATCTTCTTTCAATCATCTTCTCATCTTTCATTCTCTATTTCTTTTTTTTTTCTTTCTTTCTATTTTTATAATTATTTCGTCAGAGAGAAAGTGCTACTAGATACTCTTCTTTTATACGAACCAGATTTGTGAGCAAATCTTTTTTTTAAGAGGAAGGGAATGATATGATCATGGGAAACAGTAAAGATGTACGTTCATTGTTTGAGTCATATCTTCGAAACAACGAGGCTTCTACGCATGAAATCACTTGGAAAATGTGCTCAACTCAATTACGGAGCTCCTCGAAGAAAAATCAGATCAAACGGACTTCAGATGAAGGAGTTACGCAATTTACAAAACAGGTGATCTTCAGTTTATGCGAATTTGGACCTATGTGCATTCAATGAACAATTCCGACCAGCCCAGATGGAATTAAGCCACAAGCCCAATTTTTCTACAATCTTGGTACATCAGAGAAGTCCATAAAAGTGGATTCAGCCCAAAAATATCAAAAGAAGACTGATTTTCGTCCAGATTTAAAATAGTATTTATTTAAGTGTGTTTCTCTCTTTTGCATGCAGAATAGAGTTTGAATTTCAACTCTCAAGTGGTGCTGCATGTTAGGATACTTTTATGGACGAAAATTACTTGTATTTCTCTATAAAAAGAGCCCAAAAATCATGAATAAGAATAAGTTTGTTTTTCAGTGAAAATTAGAGAAGTTTCTCTCTTTCAAGATGTGATGTCTTGTAATGTTTGGAACTCCATGTTCATGGTGTGTCATATCTATGTTCATGGCTGGTCTAGACTTATCATAGATCCTTTCACAGATCTTTGTGGCGTCTCTCAATCTATCTCTCTATCCATTCCTTGTTGGTGTGTCATATCCAGCAAGCTGTCAATTTATTTGGTGTGTAATATCTAGAGAATCGATCCACTGGTGAATCAAAGGAATTTCCGCAACCTTTGTTGTGCTATTCAATCCACATCCTTTGATCTTTGAGATTTCACAGTCTCTAGGATGCAAAGCTTATCCCCTCACCACCTTAGAGTGCATCATCCTTGGGAGGTTTACATTATTTGGTATCAAAGCAACACTCTAAGTCTGGTTTTATCATTCCATATGTCTATCAGTTTCTCACCTATTCATCTTCTTTCAATCATCTTCTCATCTTTCATTCTCTATTTCTTTTTTTTTTCTTTCTTTCTATTTTTATAATTATTTCGTCAGAGAGAAAGTGCTACTAGATACTCTTCTTTTATACGAACCAGATTTGTGAGCAAATCTTTTTTTTAAGAGGAAGGGAATGATATGATCATGGGAAACAGTAAAGATGTACGTTCATTGTTTGACTCATATCTTCGAAACCACGAGGCTTCTACGCATGAAATCACTTGGAAAATGTGCTCAACTCAATTACGGAGCTCCTCGAAGAAAAATCAGATCAAACGGACTTCAGATGAAGGAGTTACGCAATTTACAAAACAGGTGATCTTCAGTTTATGCGAATTTGGACCTATGTGCATTCAATGAACAATTCCGACCAGCCCAGATGGAATTAAGCCACAAGCCCAATTGTTCTACAATCTTGGTACATCAGAGAAGCCCATAAAAGTGGATTCAGCCCAAAAATATCAAAAGAAGACTGATTTTCGTCCAGATTTAAAATAGCATTTATTTAAGTGTGTTTCTCTCTCTTGCATGCAGAATAGAGTTTGAATTTCAACTCTCAAGTGGTGCTGCATGTTAGGATACTTTTATGGACGAAAATTACTTGTATTTCTCTATAAAAAGAGCCCAAAAATCATGAATAAGAATAAGTTTGTTTTTCAGTGAAAATTAGAGAAGTTTCTCTCTTTCAAGATGTGATGTCTTGTAATTTTTGGAACTCCATGTTCATGGTGTGCATGGCCGGCCTTGAGGGGAAGCCATCCAAGCCAAGGATTAGGGCATCCAAATTAGTGGGGCATATGTTTAAAAAAAAAAAATTATTAGTATGTAGTATATACATAAAAAAAAAATCTGTAGATTATTCTGTTAAAATATTATCTATTGTGCATATTTAGTTATTATAAGATTTGTCAAACTTTTTAAATATATTAGTAAAATTATATTTTAGGTTGAATGAGTTGGCTATATTATCAATTGAGACTGTTATGGTCGAAAAACTTGACTATAAGAGTTTAATGGATGATTTTGCAGAAAAAAATGCAAGAAGATCTATATTTCAACAATAAGTGTTTTTATATCAATGTTTTTTATAAACATATTATGAAATCTGGTTTTTTTAATGAAAATTTAAGTTACTTTTAATACTGTTTTGTGATCTTGATAAAACATGTACGAGGGCATAGTTTTAAATTTTGATTGGGGCAATATAAAAGGTTGGTCCGGCACTGATGGTGTGTCATATCTATGTTAATGGCTGGTCTAGACTTATCATAGATCCTTTCACAGATCTTTGTGGTGTCTCTCAATCCATCTCTCTATCCATTCCTTGTTGGTGTGTCATATCCAGCAAGCTGTCGATTTCTTTGGTGTGTAATATCTAGAGAATCGATCCACTGGTGAATCAAAGGAATTTCCGCAACCTTTGTGTTCTATTCAATCCACATCCTTTGATCTTTGAGATTTCACAGTCTCTAGGATGCAAAGCTTATCCCCTCACCACCTTAGAATGCATCATCCTTGGGAGGTTTACATTATTGGTGAACCTCTAGGTTCACCTTAGGGGTAAATTCAAGAATAAGTCTTAAGAAATCATCTAAAAAATCTATGTTACCCTTTGTTCACATATTAAATAAATTTCTCTTTATAATTAATGCATTAAAATAATAGGGATAAAACTGAACTTTCATTTAAAATTTTGCATTGAAAATACAAAACAACATTCTTTATGTAACAAAAATAAAATCTTAAAACGACACTCTTTGCGAAATGGAGGAGTATGATGTTTTCAATAAGATTAAATAAAAAAGGAATAGATATTTAATAATTTAAACCAAATCATTTATTAGTTTTTCCAATTCAACCAAATTTTCCTATGGGCAGTATATATATATTTCTTCTATTTTATGTCAAACACATATCAAAGAAAACCGAAATCCTAAGAATGCCTATGGTCACAGCTTTTACTCCTCTCACAAAATTTCTTCCTTTCAAAAACAATTGGAGAGTTCAAATGAAAGGTTTACATTCATGGAAGCAAAACACATCTCTTGGAGGTGATACTTTTTCAGAAATATTTATAGTATAAATTAATAAAGCACTACAATTATACTTAATACTCTAATATTTTACACTTTAGAGTATTGATTTACCAAGTCAAAGCAATAAAAATACTATAAAAGAATAATACAATTGCATAGTTTATAAATAGACACTAAACAAACTAAATAAGATACACCAATGTTAAAACTCAATAACCTATGAATCGGTAACATGAATGTTTATACAAGTGAAAATATATACTTACAAAAAACAAACACTTGTGCGGGCGCGCAGGTCAAAAGCTAGTTGTTCTTATTTCTTTGGATCTCCTAGTTAGAATCATGAGATTGTACAAAAAAAAAATTGTTGTTATAAAGTTAACATTTCAGCAAAAAAAAAAAGCAAAAAAAAAAATAGTAAATTAATCGGTCATCTAGAGATAAACATAACAACATATATATACAAGTATGTAAGTTCTCTTGACGAATGACGATACTCGCAGTGACAAGAGCAAGACGTATCGTCCAATAGGCACGAACTCCTAAAGTATAAAACGAATAATATGTGCTGAGTAGATAAATACGTAAAAATATTAATGAATAAACAAAAAACAAAAACATTGACTAACCAAACAAAATCTAGACGTATTTAGATTTTAGAGTTGATATGGATGTTATGAATTATACTTTTTAACCAAGAAAAAAATTTAGGTGGCGGCTTATGAATGCATGAACAGAGACGAATACATAATGTGAAAATAAAAAATTTTAAAAAAAAAATTCAAGCAAAAATTTCAAGGAAAAAAATTTCGTTGACAAAAAAAAAGGAATAAAATTCCCAATTTTAGATTTCCATTTATTAAGGAATGACTAGCTTTAGTTGACAAAAAAATGGGAATGACTACTTTCCTTTTATCGATGACGGTGAATTACAAAAATACCACTTTCACTAGCTTGCAGACCAAGTCGAAGGGTATTTTCTTTAACTAATAATATCTTTACACACGACTTTTTCTTGGATTCATCCCCTAGGGTGAACCTTTAGGTTCACCAACCAATAGAAAGTTGTCATTTTAGATCTAGTATCTTTTAATTAAGGAAACAAAATAACTTGCCAAATTATATTATGCTTTTAAAATAAAAATAAAAGATTAAATAAATAAACATAACAATAGTTCTAAAAAAATATTATTTAAAAAAAATATTTGTTTTTAAAATTTAGAGTTTAGTGTTTAAGATTTATAATTTAGAATTTATCCAAATGTTTAGTGTTTTTCCAAGGGTTTAGGGTCTACCTAAGGGTTTAGGGTTTACCCAAGGGTTTAGGGTTTTCCCAAGGGTTTAGGGTTTAGGATTAGAGTTTAGGGTTTAGTGTTTTGTTGACAACATGTTTAGTGTTTTCCCAAGGGTTTAGAGTTTACCTAAGGGTTTAGAGTTTAGGATTTGAGTTTAGGGTTTAGTATTAGAGTTTAGGGTTTAGTATTAGAGTTTAGGGTTTAGTGTTTTGTTGACAATATTTCTTTTTTTTTGAATTCGTTTTTATATATTATTTTTATTTATTTTTAAATTTTATTTTGAAAAGATAATATAATTTGCCAAATTATTTGGTTTCCTTAATTAAAAGATACTAGATCTAAAATGACAATTTTCTATTGGTTGGTGAACCTAAAGGTTCACTCTAGGGGGTGAACCTAAGAATAACTCTTTACACACCCGACCTCGTTCCCCTATAAATACCAAACCACCACAAGTGAAACAACACAAACTACAAAGAGAAACACACAAAAGTGAAGTCAGTCAAATTCAATTCAAAACAATCAACCATGGTTGCAAGAAGTGAGAATCTTGATCGGACTGTGGAAGGTACGGCGGGAAATAACGAAAAACTTGAGAGGACGGTGGAAGATAAGGCGGCGAACTGTCTGATGCTGTTATCAAGAATTGGGGAAAACGGCGGAGGAGGCCGAGAGAGTCGTGTTTACAGATGCAAAACGTGTATGAAAGAGTTCTCATCGTTCCAATCTTTAGGAGGCCATCGCGCAAGCCACAATAAACACGTTAACAACAGCAGCAGCGACGAACAGTCGTCACTTTCTTCGGGATCCATCGCTAAGACCAAGAGGAAGACCACGAACACAACAAGGTCGCATCCTTGTCCGATATGTGACGTGGATTTTCCGATAGGACAGGCTCTTGGTGGTCACATGAGGAAGCATAGGAACGAGGAAGAGGCTAGCGGCGCGTTGGTTACACGCTCTTTTCTCCCTGAGGCGGCGACTTCGATGATTACGACATTGAAGAAATCGAGTAGTGGGAAAAGAGTTGCGTGTTTTGACTTGGGGCCAGATTCTGTGGAGAGTAGCATCAATTTGAACTTGGAGTTAGGAAGTAGCATGTACTGATTTTCCATATTCATCTGGATATAGTTCCTATTCCTTAGTTTTATATATAGAGTAAGCTAGCATCTTGATTTTGCATAGAGTTGTTGTATATGGGATATGATTTTACATGAAAGCTCGCAGGGTTGAGATATGAATGTTGCAGTAGTTTTGAAACTAGAATATAACCGTTGTTACAGGTCTAGTTGTTATGGTTAACCACAACTGAATTTGAAAAGTTTCATGATCACTGACAATTCAGAACAGATGTTTGTATTTGAGTAATGTCAATGGGAAAAGCTACTGCGTAATCAAATATAGTTTTTTGTTGGAATAAAAAAGAATAGCATACATTTTTGTATTTGTTATATTTTAAAAAGTTTAAAAATATATTTGTGATCAATGGTTGGAAATTTTTTTCTAATAACTATACAAATGATGATGGGTTTATATTTGTGATAAATATACGATCTTGATCATTAATATATTTATAATCATCTGTCAAATTGATTTACTCTAAATAACAAAAACCTAATATCATATGTTTATCTGGACGACGATATCATGCTTGGACTAATGCCTTTTGACTGAAAATATTAAAATCAATGCATCACATTTTAGTGGATTTTTACAATTGTTGCAAGTCGATAACAAATGAAACTTTATAAAATTAAATGATTCAATGCTTTTGAGAAGAAAAACACACATGTACATTTCATTCATTTATAATGGATCATGTAAATATTTTTAAACATCAAATTTCACTCTGTGCAAAGTACGGTCTTATCCTAGTCTAATATTATTGTTTGAGTCAAGCATATAACGATTTTGCTTCTCAGTATCGTAAACATCACACGTAAATAATGGTTTCAAAAATTGTAAACTAAAACTGACTAAGCTAAAAATTCTGTAAAAAAATATATATATATATTATATATTAATTTTCGGTTGAGAAGTGGAAGAAACTCTGAAAGGATAATGGATTTGCAAGTGTCGGATTGACCTGGACCAGGGCAGGCTATCAAGCCCATAAAAACCCTAAAATGAAGTGCAGTTATAAAAGAAAACCCTAAAATAGTGAGGGGAAGTCGTGGCTTTTATTTTATCTATACCTATTATCTCTCCATCGGCGTTTGCAGACCGGAGGTGGGTGATTTTCAGTCTGTTTAATTTGTTTGCCTCAGTGTTGAACTATGTTAGGCTTAGAAGAGAAAGAGATGATGATGAAGAAGGTGAGGAAGGCGACGCCAGAGTTGGCGACCTCTAAAACGATCGTGTGGTGGGACATGGACAGCTGTCCGCTCCCAAATGGTTATGAGCCAAGTCGAGTCGGTCCGAGAATAGACACGGAGTTGAAGAATCAAGGTTACAATGGTCCGCTCACCATAATTGGCATTGGTAACCTGGAAGGAGTCCCTCATGACTTTCTGAAAGCGCTCTCTTCCGGTGGAGTCGTTATTAAACAGCTTCCACTAGGTAAAAAATCAATCTCTCAAAAAAAATTTGAAAAAATCAGAGGTTTAGACTCTCAACTGGCATTCAGGATCCGACATGATGAGCTGTGTGCGCCGTGCTTTGTTTTCGAGAGAACCTCGTTTTGAACCTCCCTTGTCAATGATGCTCATAACTGCCGTCCATGCCGAGCTATTGGAAGATGTCATTTGCGTGTTTTTTAATCGTGGCCCCCGTTACAATCTTCTGCTGGCTTTTACAGCCGTTACCGAACATGCAGACCCAGAGCCTCCAACCCTACTAGTCGACAACTTTGGTGGAGAGTGGGTCTGGGATAGGCTTGGCTTACTGAAAGGTTGTTTTGTCTTCTCCCTCTCTCTCTCTCTCTCTCTCTCTACCTCTACACCACCAAATTATTATTAGTTATGCTGTTGTTGTTTCTCCCCTACAGATCCAGGGTCTCCCAACTATGATACCAGAAGACAGGACACAGGCTGTGAATTGCATTGTTGCGGATTATGCGACGATTTTTCTTCCGACAGCTTTGATGATTTCAAAGCCCACCTCGACAGTCCCCAACATGCAGATAAGGTAAAGCATCCTTGCCTCCTCTAAATTTAAGTACAAATTTTTCATCCTCTTATCTCCCGTTTTCCTTTTCATTCTAGATGCATGAGTATCTTAGTTACCTTGCGGGAAGGTTTAATCGGGTCTTAGAAAATTTTGAGTCCGCCGTTAGGCTTCAAGAGGCAAGTTTTTCTTCTTTTCTTCTTCTTCATTCTTATTATAATACCAGAGTTGTTTTTTCACATAGAGATAATATCTAATCTCTGACTACTGTTTCAGTCTTATCTTGCAAAAGTGGAGGCAAAAAGGCGAGAGTTTGTAACGTGGTTCGGCTTGTATGATTCTGATGATGAGGATGATACTCCCAAGCCTCAGAAGGCAAGTTAGAGTTTCTTTTTTTTAATACATAAATATAAATTTTTTTCTCCATAAAACAACTCGTCAGCTCTACTCATTATTTTGTACAGTCCAAAAGGAGCCGCTTGACGAAGCCTAACTTGGCAAGTTTTTTTCTTAACCAAACATTCTTTACTTTCAAAATCAAAACCTGATTTCTCATTAACAACTGTATGATTGCAGGGGAAAAAATTCAAGGCCGCCTTTCTTTGCAAGGCTTCCTCTCTTAAGAAGAACGCTACTGCCAAGCCCAAGAAGCCATCAAAGGCAAGTTTTTCTAACAAATCTACTGATTTCTCATTAACGACTTTGACTTGCAAAGACATTTTACATCTCTTTTTTCCCTTGGTTGTTTGCAGTCAAAAAAGTTGGCTATTGCAGAAGAAGCTGAGTGTTCCCTTCCAAAGAATGCTGCTACTACCATGTCCTCTTAAACATTTTCCTGCCTTGTCTCTTTGTTGTTGTAAATACTTTGCTTCCATCCGTATTACTGCATTGTTTATTTGCTTCCATATATAAAATTTTAATGGGTTCGCGAATTGGGCTTTTGCCCGACATAATACAGTAAATTAAAGAATAATGGTCAAAAAATTGTATAAAAGGGCTTCGAACCAGAGAAAAGGTGGGGTCAATGAACTAAAAACAGACCAAACAAGCCGACGAACTTTCAGCCAACAACATGGTTGCGATATATATATTTAACCTCCGTATCCGCCTCTGAAGCTATAAGAAGAGGTGATAACAATGTTTGCATACCTGATCCGGATTGGCCGTTGATTCATTACGTACTGCTTATAAAAAAAAAAGATAATAAGCCCATAGAAAGTTTATATAAAGTTAAGTTTTAAGAAACCCTAAATGGTACGTACTGCTTATATATCTACCAAGAGTCGGTCCTAGGAATCTTTGGGCTACAAGCCAAATAATTTTTTTTGGCCTGTTAAATATTAGAAATAAAAAAAAATTGTAAAAAATGTAGACAGAAGATCTCGAACCCATGACCTTGTCAAGGTAACTATAGCACCATCACCAAATTAGCTGAAGAAATGTTCAACAAAAATGCGGCCGGCATTTTTGATAATATCTCACTGCCGGAAGCACGTGCTTTGTACGCTTCCGTTAAGGGTCGGCTCTGTATCTACCTCTGTCGGCGTTTCAAATCCAACGTTTCAAACCTTAAAGTGATGATTGTTTGCATGGTTTTTATATTTTAGTTTTTGGTTTTTGAATTTTAGTTTTTAGTTTTTAGATTTTGGTTTTAGTTTTTAGTTTTTGAATTTTCTGTAGATTTTAGTTTTTCAAAAAGCTTGATTGGTGACATTAGATTTGGTTTTTGTGTTTTTGAACTAAAATATATTATAAATATAAAAAATTTCTTCTAAACACCATTAAAAACAAAAAAATTATTATCACTAAAATAAATAAACTTATATTAAAAGTTTATAAAATATATTATCGAATAAAAACTAATGGCTATATTTAAAATAACTTTAATTATATATCTTCAAAACAATTAATAGCTAATATAGTAAAAAAAATAAAAAAAAATTAAATTTAAAATATGGTAAAAATAGAATGACTATTTAATAAATGTATAATTCTTATAATTAGCAGTTATAATTAATTTAATAGTATGAAATATTATTTACATAATTATAAAACTAATTTAGCTAAACAAAACTCCAATAACTTCATTTTAAAAAAATATTTTTGTGGAACTCGAAACTACATGAATATAATCATCCACCATTTTTCATTCTGAATAAATTATAATTTTATTTTTCATATTTTTCATTTTAGTGATTTATTGGATAGTTTAATTGATAACATAATGGTAAACAAATGTGTGGGAGTTGAGAAAGGAGATAAACATGGAATAACTATAAAAAAAAAATAAGAAAAAAAAGATTGTAAAAGAAAATCTAATTATATAAAAAAATGTTGGAGTCTCTCCTGCTTTGCCACGTCAGAAAGTCGAAGTCCATAGTGTTGACACGTGTCCGCGTACGCAGCGTTTCATTAAAACGTAAATACAATTTGTTTGGGCTTTTATTATATCTGGGCTTTCATGTTGTACGTATAAACCCAAGTATGTTTCCAGTTTTTATGTCTGCGTAAAGAAGACGTCACTGCCGCGTCGATCCAAGTACAGGCCACCGCCTCTTACCAGAAGAGGTGTACCGGTCTAAGCTTTCATTGGATCTCCGTCATCTACGTTCTCATTCACTCCATTAAACCACCACCTTCATTAACTCGCATTCAATAGCACCTTCACCCTCCTCGATGGTTACAAAAGTTATTCTATAAATAATGAGGTAAGCTTCGCCGAAATTCATCAATCATCATAATACTTTGCTTCAGTATGGAGATTTCTTCATAGAAATAATTGTTGTTATTAGTCTCTCTGTTTTATTCCCTCTTCTCTCCTCATACGTTCATCATTACATTACTTCGTTCGTCCCACACTTTCAAAATTTTAGGATCTATCTTTGAAGTGGTAATCAAAGTTGAAAATTTGATTAACGGATCAAATACAAAACCAGGAGAAGTAGCTTGGAAGAAAGAAAGGAGTATGAATTAGAGGGAGAAGAAACTGAGACAGAGCATCAGCAATTCGGATGGAATTAAGACCAAACGTTTTTTTTTTGTTCTCAAAAGTAGTCAAGGTTGTTATTATTATGTTGCTGTATCAATGGCGAGTTATACGATGGTCTTTGGTGGTCTTTGTGGACTAAGTTAAGAATAACGCTTCTGTTGGTGTGTTAATGGCGAGTTATACGATGGTTCCAGCTTCTGCCCAAGGTTTTGCCGTATTATTTTCCGAGTTCACCCTTAAAACAACTCAAACGTCAAAACAGGATATATGTAGGGAAACAAGATAGAAAAAAGAGTCGGAGAGATTTGGAAAACAAATATTTTTTGCAGGACTTACGATGGGAAGTCGTAGAGACGCAAAATATTGTCTTTGCAAGAGCACGGCAAAACTGGCTTGGTTTCTTCATCATGTACGCCAGAGGTTCTTCTCTGATGAATAGTTTATGGCGATGAGGTTCTTATTAGATAGAGTTCTTGGCACTGCTCTGAATCGCTGATGCTCTGCAGAGACTTAGTTCTTACTCTTCACCATCTGGATTTAGCTCTTACCCTGGTCTCAACTGCTCTCGGAACCATCGAATTCATTGGCAAGGCAAGTCCGTCTCTCGCTGGAAAGCCGGAAACCAGGTAGGTATTACTGAGCTTACAACACTGTGGTTATGGATTATGACACTCATCTGTATTAAATTCCCTTGAGATACCTTTTCTTTGAAAAAAAATAAAGTTCCCTTTAGATATGTGAGCTTGATTATAAGATTGATGTGAATATGCTGCTCGGTTCTCATTTTCATGTTCTTAATGACTTAGAATTCAGTGATACAACAATTGAGTTAGTGTTATACAGCTTTCTGGTTTCAATTCATTTTCATCTGTTTAGTTGTTGATTAATCTTATTCCTGTTTGTTTTTCATTGCCTTCAAACCCTCTACTTAGGCTTAGATTGACCCAAAGATGGTTGGAGGTATTGAGATTCCATTTATAATAAGTAACAGCTTATATTCGTATCATCCGGATCCTTATATTCGTATTCCTATGATTTCGTTTACAGGAACTGACAACACCCATTACTTGGCACTGGTACTTGAAACATCTCATTACTTGCAGTGAAAGCAACCGGCTCTAATGCTTGGATGTCTTGGATACAGGTTCACGAAGACACAATAGGTAGCATCCCACTAATTATCATCCACTCTAATGTTTCGGCAACAACCTCAATTGCAAAACTACAATCACTATTATTTTGAGACTCTTCACTCTGTTTACATTTTTACATTTCGTCCACATACAACTCTCATTTTATACTATAAATTATCTAACATGTGTGCAAACATATAAAAATAATAGAAATAGATTGTACACCCATAATATTGATAGGTAAAAAAGTATACATCGCAAATTCTAATGTAAGGACATGTATATTAATCAATAACATTTTTAAATTTCATAAATAATATATACGGAAAGAGTCAAAAAATAGTAACCAACCCATAACATTCTCTTCCTACGATCAACACTCTAATCGACAATAAAAAAAAGTAAATATAAACATAGATTCACAATTACTTAAAAATAAAATATATAATTATATAGTCGAATAAGAGACACGATATAAAATAATGTAAAAATGAATAAATCAACAATTCTACATCACTGAAATAAAAACATAATAAAACTTCAAATAAACAATCTTATTAATCCTAAGAAAAAATTAGTTAATTGTAATGCGAATGAAAGTAAATAAATATTAACAATCAATAAAATGATGAATCATATTAATATAAAACAAAATATTTTAAAATAAAACAAATATTAGACAAAAATCAAACATATTTACTTTAACAATTTAAATTATTTTTAAATTATCATCCCGCCCGTAGGGCGGGCCGGTCCTAGTAATGAATAAAAGAACTTACGCTCAATTCAAAAAAACATAGCTTTTAGCTTTTCTGTATAGGTGGTTATTTGAAAAACTAGTTTCCTTAGATTTTAGGGAATCATTTTTTCCAAAATCTTGATCAGCAAAAAAAATAGTTTTTCAAAAACAAAAGTCATAAACCATTTCAAAAACTGAAAACAATCAAGCTCCAAACGTAGATTTCCATTTTTTAAGGAATGACTAGCTTTAGTTGACAAAAAAAAGGAATGACTAGTTTCATTTTATCGATGACGGTGAATTACAAGAATACCACTTTCACTAGCTTGCAGACCAAGTCATTTTCTTTAACTAATAATATCTTTACACACCCGACCTCGTTCCCCTATAAATACCAAACCACCACAAGTGAAACAACACAAACTACAAAGAGAAACACACAAAAGTGAAGTCAGTCAAATTCAATTCAAAACAATCAACCATGGTTGCAAGAAGTGAGAATCTTGATCGGACTGTGGAAGGTACGGCGGGAAATAACGAAAAACTTGAGAGGACGGTGGAAGATAAGGCGGCGAACTGTCTGATGCTGTTATCAAGAATTGGAGAAAACGGCGGAGGAGGCCGAGAGAGTCGTGTTTACAGATGCAAAACGTGTATGAAAGAGTTCTCATCGTTCCAATCTTTAGGAGGCCATCGCGCAAGCCACAATAAACACGTTAACAACAGCAGCAGCGACGAACAGTCGTCACTTTCTTCGGGATCCATCGCTAAGACCAAGAGGAAGACCACGAACACAACAAGGTCGCATCCTTGTCCGATATGTGACGTGGATTTTCCGATAGGACAGGCTCTTGGTGGTCACATGAGGAAGCATAGGAACGAGGAAGAGGCTAGCGGCGCGTTGGTTACACGCTCTTTTTTCCCTGAGGCGGCGACTTCGATGATTACGACATTGAAGAAATCGAGTAGTGGGAAAAGAGTTGCGTGTTTTGACTTGGGGCCAGATTCTGTGGAGAGTAGCATCAATTTGAACTTGGAATTAGGAAGTAGCATGTACTGATTTTCCATATTCATCTGGATATAGTTCCTATTCCTTAGTTTTATATATAGAGTAAGCTAGCATCTTGATTTTGCATAGAGTTGTTGTATATGGGATATGATTTTACATGAAAGCTCGCAGGGTTGAGATATGAATGTTGCAGTAGTTTTGAAACTAGAATATAACCGTTGTTACAGGTCTAGTTGTTATGGTTAACCACAACTGAATTTGAAAAGTTTCATGATCACTGACAATTCAGAACAGATGTTTGTATTTGAGTAATGTCAATGGGAAAAGCTACTGCGTAATCAAATATAGTTTTTTGTTGGAATAAAAAAGAATAGCATACATTTTTTTATTTGTTATATTTTAAAAAGTTTAAAAATATATTTGTGATCAATGGTTGGAAATTTTTTTCTAATAACTATACAAATGATGATGGGTTTATATTTGTGATAAATATACGATCTTGATCATTAATATATTTATAATCATCTGTCAAATTGAATTACTCTAAATAACAAAAACCTAATATCATATGTTTATCTGGACGACGATATCATGCTTGGACTAATGCCTTTTGACTGAAAATATTAAAATCAATGCATCACATTTTAGTGGATTTTTAACAATTGTTGCAAGTCGATAACAAATGAAACTTTATAAAATTAAATGATTCAATGCTTTTGAGAAGAAAAACACACATGTACATTTCATTCATTTATAATGGATCATGTAAATATTTTTAAACATCAAATTTCACTCTGTGCAAGGTACGGTCTTATCCTAGTCTAATGTTATTGTTTGAGTCAAGCATATAACGATTTTGCTTCTCAGTATCGTAAACATCACACGTAAATAATGGTTTAAAAAATTGTAAACTAAAACTGACTAAGCTAAAAATTCTGTAAAAATATATATATATATATATATATATATATATTATATCACTAGTAGAAATTTACCGCATAGCCACGGAAGTGCCACTACAGAACCGTGGCTATAAAAAAATAAGCCACGAAATTGCTACGCAAGGGCCACGAAAAGATATAGCCACGGTAAACGCAAAAAAGAGCCACGAATTTGTCACGAAAACAAAACGTGGCTAAAAAAGCCACGGTACAGCAACGATTATAACGTGAAACTTAAAATAGCCACGAAATAGCCACTTTAAAGCGTCGTGGCTACGTCTTGTTTTTTTGTGCCGACATCAAAACGCCTGTGTTTTATGCAACAGTGTACATGGCCACGCTTTTTTCATGGCTGTATCGTGGCTAAGTTAACTTTTGAAGACCGAAACAGAGAAAGATTCGTTTGGAAGTGATATTTTTTTTATAGTCACGAACTTTAAGTGGCTGTGGCGTGGCTATGTCAAACATATATTCACTTCCCGTATGAGACATTTAGAAGTTTTGTTCTTCAACCAAATTTTCTAAAATGTCTTTCTACTTTGATTCAAGAGAGTGGATGGATCAAAGGATTGATCCTCAGAGTAATTCTGTTTCAGAAGTGTTTCTTGGAGGCATCAATGCATTTCTTCAATTTGCGTGTAATCAAGCCGATTATGAAGAGCGGCAAACATTATTGTGTCCGTGTGCTCGATGCAAAAATGTGAAGCAACGAGATGCAAAAGTTGTTTCAAGACATCTATTCTTATACGGTTTTAAGGGAAATTATTATGTTTGGACAAGTCATGGAGAGAAATTCTACACTGTTGGTGAGAGTTCTGGAGCGAATCATTCAACGGGTGAAGAAGAAATGTGGGAAAATCCTAATTGGAATGCTCATGAAGATCACTACCAGGATAATTTAGAAGTACCAGCGGACATTGCGCCACCATACATACCAGCAGACATTGCACCACCAGCAGAGACGGATGTGGCAGAGCCATATCGTGACAATGTTTTTGAAGCATTTGAAGCTGCCAGTCAACCTCTCTACGAAGGGTGTGCAGACGGAATAAGTCAGTTCTCTCTTACTTCGCGGATGTTGAAAATGAAGACGGATTATAATTTGGCGGAAACTTGTGTAGATGAGATATCTGAAGTATTTAAAACAATGCTTCCGCAGCCGAATAATGCTCCAGCAACATACTACGAGACAAAGAAACTGACACGAGGGCTTGGTTTACCCGTTCAGAAGATTGATGTTTGTGTGAAGAATTGTATGCTATTTTGGAAAGAAGATGCGAAGTTGGTTAGTTGTAGGCTTTGTGGAGAAGATCGCTACTATCCGAACAATGGAAAAGGAAAAAACAAGCCAAAGCAGAGAATGTTTTACATGCCTATTGCAGATCGTCTGAAACGTCTATACCAACTTGAGGCGACAGCTTCCAATATGCGGTGGCATAAGGAACATGTGACTCCGGAAGGCGAAATGCATCACCCATCTGATGCTATAGCGTGGAAACATTTTAACGAGGTATATCCTGGATTTGCTGCTGAAAGCCGGAATATTTATCTATGCCTATCGACCGATGGATTTAATCCGATTGGTATGAATGGGGAAGCACATTCCCTTTGGCCCGTTATTGTAACTCCATACAATTTACCGCCGGGAATGTGTATGAAAAGAGAATTCCTTTACCTTTCGGTGCTAATTCCTGGACCCAAACACCCAAGAAAAAGCTTAGATATTTACATTCAACCATTGATTGAAGAATTACAGATGTTGTGGAGGAATGGTGTGGAGGCATATGATATTTCAATGAAAGAAAGATTCAAAATGCGAGCAGTTTTGATGTGGACGATAAGCGATTTTCCAGCTTATGGAATGCTTTCAGGTTGGACGACTCATGGTCGGTTGGCGTGCCCATATTGTCAAGATGAGACTGGTGCATTCTGGTTATCTAACGGAAGGAAACATAGATGGTTTGATTACCACAGAAGGTTCTTAGATGCAGATCATCCTTACCGGAAAAACACTCAAGCATTTAGACGGGGAAAAACAGTTTTAGATCCTCCTCCACCATGGTTGACCGGAGAAGAAATATTGCGTGAAAGGATAAATAATATCGAAGGTTTATCATCATCTGTGGAATGTGGAGGGAATGGACATGATAACCCATCCAAGACAATATCTGGATATGGAGTTACTCACAATTGGGTAAAGAAGAGTATCTTCTGGGAGTTACCGTATTGGGAAAATCATCTTCTTCGGCATAGCCTTGATTTCATGCATATTGAGAAAAACTTCTTCGACAACCTGACGAACACATTGTTAAATGCTCCTGGAAAGACGAAAGACAACATCAAAAGCAGATTGGATCTTCCAGGACTATGCAAAAGGCGGGATTTAGAGATGAAGGAGGATGGAACGATGCCTGTGCCAATATTCAGGCTGCCTAATGCGGAAAAACGAGCATTTCTTCTCTGGTTGAAAAATGACATAAAATTTCCCGATGGATACGCCTCGAAATTTAGTCGATGTATTGACGAAAACAATTTAAAGTTACATGGACTGAAAAGTCATGATTGTCATGTCATAATGGAACGACTATATCCATTTGCGTTTGCTGAACTCCTTCCCAAAAATGTTCACACAGCGATTAGAGGTATTTATTTGTTTGTATCATTTTTTAATTTACTATAATTGATGCTATAATTAACTTAAATATTTTGTTTACAGATATTGCTCTCTTCTTCCGAGATATCTCTTCGAAGATTTTGAAAGAGTCAGATGTTGGCCTATTAAAGGCAAATATCGGTGTGAAGCTTTGTAACTTGGAAAAAATATTTCCTCCATCGTTCTTCGATGTTATGGAACATCTTCTTGTGCACCTCCCAGATGAAGTAGCCTTAGGTGGTCCTGTCCATTTTAGGTGGATGTATGTATTTGAGAGATACATGTATCATTTGAAGCAGATGGTCAAAAACAAAGCACGTATTGCAGGTTCAATAGTTGCACAATGGATAAATGAGGAGATTTCTAATGCGTCCTCAAATTTTTTTGGGCATCCTGAAATCATGAGCATTCCAGAAGGTCCGAATGATATTCGTTTCACATACAATTATCCGGATGTACCCCCCTTGTTTTACCATGAAGGGAGAATTAGTGGTCAATGCTCAACTGGTTGGTTGAATGATGAAGATAACACTATTCTTCAGACATTTATGATGCTCAACTGTGAAACATTTGCTCCATATGAAAGGTAATTTAATATTATGAAGAATATAATATAAATACATATTTCTAGTTACATAACTATGATTTGTCTGTGTGCAGGATGTTTGAAGAATATATGACGTTAAATGTTCCTGATATTACTCCAGTTGCAATGCAAAAAGCGAAAGACACCAAATTTGCTGATTGGTGCAAGGACTACGTGAGTTATTGTTTTATATTATAAAGTTTCACAATTTTTTTAATTAAATTTGTATTTTATAACAATGTTATTGTATTACAGATTAATGATGCGATTCAGTTTTACACATTTCCTATGTGGATGTTGGATTTTGTACAAGGTCCAAGGCGTAGTTACAGGTCTTGGCCAATATACCACACACGTGGATACACTTTCCACACTCATAACCATGGTCAAAATAAGAGAACTCAACATTATGGTGTATGTGTACCTGGAACCAACGAGACAGACTACTATGGTCTTGTACAAGAGATCATGATGGTAGAGTATCATGGTGATGTTGGCTTGAAAGTCATGGTTTTTAAATGTTCGTGGTTTGACAACACAACAAATCGCGGTATGAGAATACATCCATTTGGTCTTGTTGATGTCTCACCACGAAGACAATATGCAAAATATGATCCTTTTGTATTATCAGGTAAGTGAAAAATATATAATTATTTCTTTGGGATTTGATATTATTGATGAAACTATGATGTTATTGTACTATAAACAGGTAATTGTGATCAAGCATGTTTTATTCCTTATCCACGGGTACGTCGACAGTCAGTCGATGATTGGTGGGCATGCGCAAAAATTATTCCCCGAGGAATCCGTGAAACACCAGAAATTGCGTTAACGGCATGGCAAGATGATAGACGTGATCAGGTTGCTGAAAGTTCATTGTTACGGGTGGAGACACATGTTGTTGATGATGTGTCTGATTATGATATTGCTCCGGTGAATCCTCCAAACGATGAATATGTATCTGATGGTGATGTAGAAGCAGACCGTGATTCAGATGATGATTCAGAATAGAAAACTATATTCCAAGACTGTAAAATATGTGTTTAAGGTAGTAAGATATGTTTTAAGGTTGAAAAATAAGTTGTAAGGTTGTAAAATAAGTTGTAAGGTTGAAAAATAAGTTGTAAGGTTGTGAAATATATTGTGAGATGTAAAATAAATGGTAAGGTTGTAAAATATATGGTTTAAACAAATATTGTAAGGTTTTAAAATAGATTGTAAGATTTTTGGAATATGTATGTAAGTTGTTGTGTGAGTATAAGGTTGAGGGAAAGGGTTTAAGGATTATAGTTTAGGTGTTAGATGTTCGTGGTTTCGGGTTTTGAAATAAGCCACGCTTATTTCGTGGCTTTTTAGTGGCTATGTGAAAATTGGAAAAAACCAATTGGTTTGCCTCCAATGTATTTGGTTCTGGCTCCAATTATTTTTAGTTTCGCGGTTTATATTAAAAATAGCCACTACATTTTTGTGGCATTGTCGTGGCTAATTGGAAATTTTGGTTTGCCAATTGGTTTGCCTCCAATTTATTCGGTTGTGGCTCCAATTATTTGACATTTCGTGGTTAATGCTAAAACCAAACCACGATCTGCCACGCTGTTTTCGTGGCTCTGCTGAAAGAGTTTATATCGGTTTTCCTCTTGCTTCTAACACTTAGCACAGAAGAGAAACCGAAACTCTCTCTCGACTCGCGACTGACGAAACGCGTCGTCTTCTCCGGTTTCAAGTCTCCCATTCCAAGCGTCACCGTCTCCCATTCCAAGCGTCACCGTCTCCCGTCTCTCATTTCTCAAGGTAACCTCTTTCTCTCCTCCGCTAAATCAGAAATCTTAGGATCCCGAATCGATTAGATGTTCTAGGGTTTTGATTTCTTCGCTTCTGTGTGTGTTTCGATTTCACATGCAATTTAAGGTTTCGATTTCGTTCCAATCTAGGGTTTTGATTTCGTTCCAAACTTGGGTTTCGATTAGGGGTTTTGTCTCTGTCTAGTTAGTGTTCTTGTGACCAAAAAAATTGTCTAAATTTCTCATGTTCTTCTCTCTGTCTCTTTTGTTTCGCTTTGTCTCTGTTTATATTTGTTTGTATACTAATGTTTCTTTGTCATTGGTTGTTAACAGATGAACTCACCAAGAGTACCTCCTCCTATGCCTCCTGGTGCTACTGGACCGGCTTCTATGCCTCCTGGTGCTACTGGACCGGCTTCTATGCCTCCTGGTGCTACTGGACCGGCTTCGAACCGTGCTGCTTCCTCTTCTCGTTCCAATAGCTACCCGCGGATGACTCTCAATGCCATGCTCAATTCACCTGCTAGGCTAGCACAGCCTCATCTCCATCCAGATAAAATCAATGGAGCTTTATGGTAAGATTACATTTGGTCTCCATCTCTTTCTTAGACTAAAATAGTTTATGTTAATTGTTTTATGGCTGTGATTGCTTAGGATAGTTTCTGTTTAGGATTGTTAGCGATGATTGTTTATTTTTTAGGATTTTTTGTGATGTATTGTTTCTGTTACTGATGTTGGTTATCGATTTAGGTTTGGTATTGACCCATGTGTCAACTCTTTCATTCGGGCAACTTGGCAAGCGTACTACATGGGGCCTTGGAAGAGTTGGAGGACGGTTCCTGATGAAAGGAGGGAATCATGGTGGCAAACCTTTGTGGTAAGTGACTAGTATACATTGTATATGCTGTTAACATGTTTTAAAATCGCTAACTGTTTTTCTTTCTTTTGTAGCAAAATTTCTATTGGGACCCTGAGTTTAATGACTTAGTCTACGGTCTTTGGAAGAAAGAAACGTGGACAACCATTGGTGAAAGGATAAGCAAGAAGAAGAGGCAACATAAGAAGCCAAAGTACATCAATGAAGCTGACTGGACTCTCCTGTTAGAGTATTGGGCGACCGAGGCAGCTAAAAAGAAGAGCAAGAAGGCTGCAAAATCTCGCAAGTCTGATCCTGTGGGTAAAGGCTGCCACAAGCATAATGCAGGACCTCGGTCTTTTGCAAGGATTGAGTATAACATGGTATCTTTCCATGTCTATACTCTTAATAATGTTCTTTTTTTTTTCTAATCTACTGTAATTATTTTCCTTTTGTGCAGATGGTGGCTTCTGGTACTAATGAGAGGCCATCATTCACCGACCTAGTTAGGGCGACACACACCAGACCAGATGGAACTTTTGTGGACTACCGTGCTGAAGAGTTGGTTACTCAAGCCGAGATGGAAGCCACACAACTCTCTAACACTGACGGATCACCCGGGAGTCCAAGTGCATCATCTACTCCTTCTCGCCTCAAGATAAACAAAGCTTATCTCTAAAGGTATCTTTCATACACTAGGTTTCAGTTGTTTTATGTTCTGATTTGTATGTGGATTTGGATGACTTAGAGCTGCTTAAGAATGTGGTTGGTTATTTGCGGGTAGAATTAGATATGACTTAGAGCTGTGCATGTTCTGTTTATTTACAGTGAAGAAAGCTTTTATTAAAATTGTTTTCTGTTATGTTCAACAGAATGCTAAGGGTAAGAGGGGGCATGTTTATGGACTCGGCAGTGCCCAATACAGGGAGCAAGCACCTTCTTCACGCGTCCCTAATGGTCTTGCGCGCAACCTGGAGCTGGAGATGCGGGTGGGAGGTCTTGAGACAAGCCTCCAAAGTGTGAGGGAGGACGTGTCTGAGGTGAAGCAGGATGTGTCCGAGATGAAGCAGGAGTTTGCATCAACAAGAGATGCAATCAATCAGCTCCTCCAAATGCTTCGTCCCCCACAAGCACCTACTGAACAGACTTATGCTCAGCCCCAAGTCCCAACTCCTCAGCCCTAAGTAGGTTCATGTCTTCTCTTTTGTAACAAAGCTCATCAAACTCTAGCTCATCTTTTGTAGAGTCTTCTTAGACTCTTTAAAACTCTTCTTCCTTGTATAATTATCTAAGTTTGTGTAATATTGAACCTACTCTTTTATATATATGCAATTTCTGTTTTAATTATATGTGCAATGTTTTAATATTTGAATGAAAATATAAAATTTTGAATTTGGAAAATTAAAACAAATCAAAGAAGAAAACCATTTACAAAAATGGTTATTAACGTGGCTAACCAATACCACGTTTATAAAAAAAAAAATCGTGGCTTTTTAAAGCCACGAATACATAGTGGCAAAACCGTGGTAACGACAGCCACTTTAAATAAGTTGTAAAACCGTGGCTATTATAGCCACTAAAACTAGCAACGCTAAAGGAGTTATTAGCGTGGCTATTTAAGCCACGAAAAGAAGCGTGGGAAAAGCGTGGCTAATAGCCACGAAAAGCCACGGTTTAGTTCCAGCCACGAGGCTATAGCCACGGTAATTCTCCTTTCCAAAACCGTGACTCTTTTCTCCCAAGCCACGAATTTCTCCTCTATAGCCACAGAGTTGTAGTGGCTATGCGAAAGTTTTTTACTATTGTATATTAATTTTCGGTTGAGAAGAGGAAGAAACTCTGAAAGGATAATGAATTTGCAAGTGTCTGATTGACCTGGACCAGGGCAGGCTATCAAGCCCATAAAAATCCTAAAATGAAGTGCAATTATAAAAGAAAACCCTAAACTAGTGAGGGGAAGTCGTGGCTTTTATTTTAGGGGATTTGCATTAGATAGCAAAAATATAGAAGATAATTAGGTAGATGGATAAGACACTGTACTTTTTTTAGGTAATACCAAGACTGTCCTTATTTCCATACAAAAAGCAAAGCATAGTACATGTTACACGTCAGACGTGATTACTTAAAACAGGCGGTTGCACACAAAAAATGTCAATAATGCAAAGAATCAAGACTTTCTTTCTCTTTTATGCAAAAAAAACTAAAGGAATCTGTAATAATATTATTCCCCGAATCATGTCGATTCCAAGTCACCGTCATTAAAATTGGTCTCTTTTCTCTCCTTATTACAACGACCTTTGTTGTTTCTTTCATGTGTGTAATAACGAACATGTCCCCTGTTTCTTATGTTTTCTTCAAGCAAAGTTCGTTTCTTTTCTTTCACTTTTGCTTTTGATTTTTTTTCTCCTAACGAAAGAAAAAGTTTCAGATTCAATTCCCGGTTCCTCCAAACAACCTACGGGAATAGGTGAGTACGAGAATCGTAAGATAAGAGAAAAAATGTTCGCAAATCTCAGCCATTACTCATCTCCACCGGGATCACCTAACAAAGTCTCTGTAAGTCGACAAAAATAGTATTCAGACAATTATACTCGAATCCGGTTTCTATACTTTGTACGCGGTTTTTATGTATATACTCAAATCTGGTTTCTATTAGTTGTACCCGGTTTTTATGTATAGGCAACTATGGTTTCTTTATCTTGTACCCGGTTTATGATGTTTACATATTTTGACCTCCAAGTTTCGGACGCCCATGTGAATGAAGAAACCTATTCGGTATGAAGGTGTGATCGGATACGTTATGAACAGTGACACGAATCACAGTTGCAACAAATCTTCTCTTCTCCTCTTCGAAAATATCTTATCCTCACCGAAAATATCTTCTCCTCTTCTCTTCACTTCTCCTCTATGAAAATATCTTATAACTCTTCTCTCACCAATTTGGAAAAATATAACCGATTTTATACACTTGTTTACTTTTTCAATAGGTTCAAAAATAAAACTGATAAATGGTCATAACTGTCGGTTGCAGGTTACTTGTATTATTCAATCACGTGTGGTTTCGAGGACAGAATCAGAAAGAGATGCGCTAAATGACAAGATTCTCAAATTATTAAAAAGTTTGCATAGATCTGCAATTACCACGCCAAATTTTGATATTGAGCTAAATAGGCCTTTATTTTATCTATACCTCTTATCTCTCCGTCGGCGTTTGCAGACCGGAGGTGGGTGATTTTCAGTCTGTTTAATTTGTTTGCCTCAGTGTTGAACTATGTTAGGCTTAGAAGAGAAAGAGATGATGATGAAGAAGGTGAGGAAGGCGACGCCAGAGTTGGCGACTCTAAAACGATCGTGTGGTGGGACATGGACAGCTGTCCGCTCCCAAATGGTTATGAGCCAAGTCGAGTCGGTCCGAGAATAGACACGGAGTTGAAGAATCAAGGTTACAATGGTCCGCTCACCATAATTGGCATTGGTAACCTGGAAGGAGTCCCTCATGACTTTCTGATAGCGCTCTCTTCTGGTGGAGTCGTTATTAAACAGCTTCCACTAGGTAAAAAATCAATCTCTCAAAAAAAATTTGAAAAAATCAGAGGTTTAGACTCTCAACTGGCATTCAGGATCCGACATGATGAGCTGTGTGCGCCGTGCTTTGTTTTCGAGAGAACCTCGTTTTGAACCTCGTCAATGATGCTCATAACTGCCGTCCATGCCGAGCTATTGGAAGATGTCATTTGCGTGTTTTTTAATTGTGGCCCCCGTTACAATCTTCTGCTGGCTTTTCCAGCCGTTACCGAACATGCAGACCCAGAGCCTCCAACCCTACTAGTCGACAACTTTGGTGGAGAGTGGGTCTGGGATAGGCTTGGCTTACTGAAAGGTTGTTTTGTCTTCTCCCTCTCTATCTCTCTCTCTCTACCTCTACACCACCAAATTATTATTAGTTATGCTGTTGTTGTTTCTCCCCTACAGATCCAGGGTCTCCCAACTATGATACCAGAAGACAGGACACAGGCTGTGAATCGCATTGTTGCGGATTATGCGACGATTTTTCTTCCGACAGCTTTGATGATTTCAAAGCCCACTTCGACAGTCCCCAACATGCAGATAAGGTAAAGCATTCTTGCCTCCTCTAAATTTAAGTACAATTTTTCATCCTCTTATCTCCCCCGTTTTTCCTTTTCATTATAGATGCATGAGTATCTTAGTTACCTTGCGGGGAGGTTTAATCGGGTCTTAGAAAATTTTGAGTCCGCCGTTAGGCTTGAAGAGGCAAGTTTTTCTTCTTTTCTTCTTCTTCATTCTTATTATAATACCAGAGTTGTTTTTTCACATAGAGATAATATCTAATCTCTGACTCCTACTGTTTCAGTCTTATCTTGCAAAAGTGGAGGCAAAAAGGCGAGAGTTTGTAACGTGGTTCGGCTTGTATGATTCTGATGATGAGGATGATACTCCCAAGCCTCAGAAGGCAAGTTAGAGTTTCTTTTTTTTTTTAAATACATAAATATAAATCTTTTTCTCCATAAAACAACTCGTCAGCTCTACTCATTATTTTGTACAGTCCAAAAGGAGCCGCTTGACGAAGCCTAACTTGGCAAGTTTTTTTCTTAACCAAACATTCTTTACTTTCTTAATCAAAACCTGATTTCTCATTAACAACTGTATGATTGCAGGGGAAAAAATTCAAGGCCGCCCTTCTTTGCAAGGCTTCCTCTCTTAAGAAGAAGGCTACTGCCAAGCCCAAGAAGCCATCAAAGGCAAGTTTTTCTAACAAATCTACTGATTTCTCATTAACGACTTTGACTTGCAAAGACATTTTACATCTCTCTTTTCCCTTGGTTGTTTGCAGTCAAAAAGGTTGGCTATTGCAGAAGAAGCTGAGTGTTCCCTTCCAAAGAATGCTGCTACTACCATGTCCTCTTAAACATTTTCCTGCCTTGTCTCTTTGTTGTTGTTTTTAACTTTATGCTAGCTAAATACTTTTTTAAATTTCATCCATCCGTATTACTGCATTGTTTATTTGCTTCCATATATAAAATTTTAATGGGTTCGCGAATTGGGCTTTTGCCCGACATAATACAGTAAATTAAAGAATAATGGTCAAAAAATTGTATAAAAGGGCTTCGAACCAGAGAAAAGGTGGGGTCAATGAACTAAAAACAGACCAAACAAGCCGACGAACTTTCAGCCAACAACATGGTTGCGATATATATATATTTAACCTCCGTATGCGCCTCTGAAGCTATAAGAAGAGGTGATAACAATGTTTGCATACCTGATCCGGATTGGCGGTTGATTCATTACGTACTGCTTATAAAAAAAAAAGATAATAAGCCCATAGAAAGTTTATATACTCATGGAATGGTCTTTCATTTATGGAGACAACGTAACAACGTACTACACAACAACGTTCATCTCTCTCCTCTACAAGTGTTTAAGCTCATGGACAGAGACATCAGGAATGCCATCACTGCGAGACAGCACAAGAGGAACTTTCGAGGCCTCATGTGCCTTTGGATTAGATGAGTTCTTCTTCTGATTCCATAAGTACTGACTTTCTTGTTTTTTATCTAATTTTTGTTAAGAAATAAGTGTGTAAAAGTCTTAGCTTGTTTAGGACAAACTTTTCATTTAGTTAAATGATATTTACAGTTTAACAAAAAAAAAAGTTTATATAAAGTTAAGTTTTAAGAAACCCTAAATGGTACGTACTGCTTATATATCTACCTCTGTCGGCGTTTCAAATCCAACGTTTCAAACCTTAAAGTGATGATTGTTTGCATGGTTTTTAGATTTTAGTTTTTGGTTTTTGGATTTTAGTTTTTAGTTTTTAGATTTTGGTTTTAGTTTTTAGTTTTTGAATTTTCTGTAGATTTTAGTTTTTCAAAAAGCTTGATTGGTGACATTAGATTTGGTTTTTGTGTTTTTGAAATAAATTATATTATAAATATAAAAATTTTCTTCTAAAAACCATTAAAAACAAAAAAAATTATTATCACTAAAATAAATAAAATTATATTAAAAGTTTATAAAATATATTATCGAATAAAAACTAATAGCTATATTTAAAATAACTTTAATTATATATCTTCAAAACAATTAATAGCTAATATAGTAAAAAAAAAATAAAAAAAAATTAAATTTAAAATATGGTAAAAATAGAATGACTATTTAATAAATATATAATTCTTATAATTAGCAGTTATAATTAATTTAATAGTATGAAATATTATTTACATAATTATAAAACTAATTTAGCTAAACAAAACTCCAATAACTTAATTTTAAAAAAATATTTTTGTGGAACTCGAAATTACATGAATATAATCATCCACCATTTTTCATTCTGAATAAATTATAATTTTATTTTTCATTTTTTTCATTTTAGTGATTTATTGGATAGTTTAATTGATAACATAATGGTAAACAAATGTGTGGGAGTTGAGAAAGGAGATAAACATGGAATAACTATAAAAAAATTAAAAATAAAAGATTGTAAAAGAAAATAATGAATAAAAGAACTTACGTTGGTCTCAATTCAAAAAAACATAGCGCTTTGGCTTTTGTGTATAGGTGGTTATTTGAAAAACTAGTTTCATTTTAGGGAATCATTTTTTCCAAAATCTTGATCAGCAAAAAAAATAGTTTTTCAAAAACAAAAGTCATAAAGCATTTCAAAAACTAAAAACAATCAAGCTCCAAACGTAGATTTCCATTTTTTAAGGAATGACTAGCTTTAGTTGACAAAAAAAAGGAATGACTAGTTTCATTTTATCGATGACGGTGAATTACAAGAATACCACTTTCACTAGCTTGCAGACCAAGTCATTTTCTTTAACTAATAATATTTTTACACACCCGACCTTGTTCCCCTATAAATACCAAACCACCACAAGTGAAACAACACAAACTACAAAGAGAAACACACAAAAGTGAAGTCAGTCAAATCCAATTCAAAACAATCAACCATGGTTGCAAGAAGTGAGAATCTTGATCGGACGGTGGAAAATAGAGCGCAGGATAGCAAGAAACTTGATCGGACTGTGGAAGGTACGGCGGGGAATAACGAGAAACTTGATCGGACGGTGGAAGGTAAGGCGGCGAACTGTCTGATGCTGTTATCAAGAATTGGGGAAAACGGCGGAGGAGGCCGAGAGAGTCGTGTTTACAGATGCAAAACGTGTATGAAAGAGTTCTCATCGTTCCAATCTTTAGGAGGCCATCGCGCAAGCCACAATAAACACGTTGACAACAGCAGCAGCGACGAACAGTCGTCACTTTTTTCGGGATCCATCGCTAAGACCAAGAGGAAGACCACGAACACAACAAGGTCGCATCGTTGTCCGATATGTGGCGTGGAGTTTCCGATAGGACAGGCTCTTGGTGGTCACATGAGGAAGCATAGGAACGAGGAAGAGGCTAGCGGCGCGTTGGTTACACGCTCTTTTTTCCCTGAGGCGGCGACTTCGATGATTACGACATTCAAGAAATCGAGTAGTGGGAAAAGAGTTGCGTGTTTTGACTTGGGGCCAGATTCTGTGGAGAGTAGCATCAATTTGAACTTGGAGTTAGGAAGTAGCATGTACTGATTTTCCATATTCATCTACTGTAGTTGCTATTCCTTAGTTTTATAGAGTAAGCTAGCATCTTGATTTTGCATAGAGTCGTTGTATATGGGATATGATTTTACATGAAAGCTCGCAGGGTTGAGATATGAATGTTGCAGTAGTTTTGAAACTAGAATATAACTATTGTGACAGGTCTAGTTGTTATGGTTAACCACAACCGAATTTGAAAAGTTTCATGATCACTGACAATTCAGAACAGATGTTTGTATTTGGGAAAAGCTACTGCGTAATCAAATATAGTTGTTTGTTGGAATAAAAAAGAATAGCATGCATTTTCTGAATCTGTCGCTTTAGTGGTTTTGTATTGGTTATGCATATTGTAAAAATATAACTAGACAACTCTTAGAAGTTTAGAGATCAAATAAAAAGAGCAAAGCAATAGGAAAAGGCAATTTAGAACGAATCAGACATGTTTGAGGATAAAACATAAAAAAAATTACAGAAGCACGCACCCAGCGACATTTTAGTTTTTGTTTTTTACTTGAAAACTTCAGTTTATATAATTTGTCTTTAACTTCCACAGCATGCAGACTTCTGTGTGGCCTGCGCAGCTCCAGCTGCCTGGTCAGTTTGGCTTATCCTGATCGTCGCAGGCTGCAATCAGAGGAACAAAATATGTAAGAATGCGTTGTCAGATGCAGAGAGATGTGAAAAAGGGAGAGATGTAAACAAACCTCAGCCCTGGAGTCAGTGTCAGAAAGCCTCTGCTTTATGTCCCTCCCGATGGAGAAGAAAACTTCTTCCACGTTTAGGTTTGTCTTAGCACTCTGCAGCAATATACAGAGAGATGTAAGCAATGAACCGATAGAAAAGTGAAGATTGAGTGAGAGACTTACAGTTTCAAAGAACTTAATTCCGTACTCATCAGCAAGAGCCTGACCCTTTGCTGTAGGAACCGCCTGTGGTGATGAAACTGTTATTAACTCAAAATAGTGAATTGAGGAGTGGAGGGGAAGTGGGGGATGATCAGATCATCATTACCCTCTTGCTTTCGTCCATGTCAGCCTTGTTCCCAACCAAGATCTTGTTAACATTATCTGACGCATGCTGTTCAATATTACGAATCCAGTTCCTAATGTCTGCAATAATATCAACAATCTTGAGTGTAAAAGCAGAGATGATCATTTGGTTAACAGAATTGGGGGAGGGGGGCTTTTACTGTTGAAGGAGGACTCGTCAGTGACATCATAGACCAACAAAATGCCCATCGCCCCACGGTAATAAGCTGTCAAAATGCAAAACTGGAAAATTAAAAAATGTGATCAAGAAAATCTTTAAATTGGTGTTAAAGGAACAGATGCGGAAGTCACTGACCGGTGGTGATGGTGCGGAAACGTTCTTGACCAGCAGTGTCCCAAATCTGGAGCTTGATACGTTTGCCATCAAGCTCAATGGTTCTGATCTTAAAGTCAATGCTACATCAACAAAAAAAGAAGACTCCATGAGATTAAACACATAGTAGATGATCAATAGGTTTAGCTTCTCAAAAGACAAACCCAATGGTGGTGATGAAGCTAGTGGTGAAGGAGCCATCAGAGAAACGTAGAAGCAGACAACTCTTACCCACACCTGCAAAATTAAAAATAAAAATAAAAAGAACGAATCATAAATTTCAGAGATCCCTAACAAACAAATCTAATCGGAAAAAAAAACTTGTGTGATCAGACGAATGAGAGTCATCACTAATTAGATCGAATCCATAGAAACTTGGGAGGAGAATCAGAGATGACATACCGCTATCTCCGATCAGAAGAAGCTTGATGAGATAGTCGTAATCAGCTCTGGCCCTAGCAGGTGGAGCAGCCATCGGATTCTAAACAAAACTCAGAGATCAAACCATGTTTCATCGATAAACGAAATACTTCAGAATAACCAAATCGTAGAAGAAAACACGTACCTACAGTACCGGATCAAAGGAAACAGAGACGAAACCGATGTAATCGGAGCAAAGGATTTGAAGGACGGCTAAAATGCGCCCAACTCCCGATTTAGATTCCTCTTTTCCCCCGCTTCTTCGCTGTGTACGATAGGATACCACGCGCACGTTAAAAGGAACGATGAAGCCCACGAAGCCTTATGGGCCCTTTTATTAATATATCCAAATCACCAACTTGTCTTCATCTCAATTGCCTCCCCCCCCCCCCCGAGCTGCCATGTGTCGCCCCGTCTATGGCTAGTCTCTAAAGTGATGGACTGGCATACATACATCTTTGAATACAATGAATATATATTGGAAAGTAAATTGCAACAATCATAATAGTTGGGAAAGAAATAACGTCTTTATTTCCAAAAAAATAACTAAAGATTATTTAACTGAACGTTTACCTGCGTAATACTAGGCTGTGTAATTTTCATAATTCACATTTTACTAAACAAAATGTATTGGTTTCTCACATTTCATTACGGCTTTAGCTAAAATTTTAATTTTGCAACTTCTTTGTCAACAACTTTGAACTTTTCTAACACACATAAAGTCAGAATGTGGACGTTTGATCCAACTGTCTGGTCTTTTTCCGTTTTGGAAGTTTCCAACCGACATTCAACATGAAATGTAGAAATTTCTTGATTCTAGACTATGAAGATGAAATTTGTACAACCATTTGGATTATATTTGTCAACTCAAAGAATGTATTTTGATTAGCTTTGTAGATAACAATGTTAAATATCTCTTAGTCAAAAAAAAAAAAAAAACAATGTTAAATATCTGCTACATCCAAATGACTGAACACCACATATCAAATATACCAAAAAACCTGTCATTAAAGTATTTAATTTACACAATTTCACTAAATTAATTTATTAGAACACATACAAAATTATATTAATTGATATCACTTTAGACAATAATAATTTTTATTTAAGAACCGTTTATTGTTAATAATTATTAAAATAATCGCTTCAAAATCTTGGAAAAAACTCTTAAATCTCTAATTTCTTATAACTCTTAAATAATCGTTTTCTAATTATGGATTTCTTTCAAGACTCTCCTCGATATTATTTTTTTTTGTCAAACAAGTTAATCTGATTTCAATTTCAGTTTTTGGGCTTTATGGTTGGGAAACTTCAATTAAATTGATTCGTATTTGTTTTTTGTTTGGATTCATTAATTCAATGCCAATGGATTTATTAATTCAATAATATCCCTTGTTGTATTTCTTTTCGACAACTCGCTGTTATATTTCAAAACAATATAAAAAAACAGTTTGAAATTCAGTTAATCATTTAAAGTCTCCAACGGAATAGAAATCTGGAGTTTTGTCATCACACAAGTTCAATCGTGTATGAGATTTAAGGACTACAAATTTAACGAATCGGAGTTTTTTTATGTTCGAAAACGTCTCAGCATGTTTAACTTCGAGTAATGTTTAGTAAGCAGAATTAGAGGTTTGATCTAAATAAAATCTAGCTTAGTTAGCACAATAAAAATTCTTATGTTTTTGAATTAACAAACAAGATATACCTTTTTCCCAAATTGTGCTATTTCAATGTTCTAATAACCATTTTCTCATATTTCAACGTTGAGTAATGCCTAACGAACTCAAAAACCGAAATAAATTTGTCTATTTCTCCTATAAGCGTCTAACGCATCTGAGTTCATAAAGAGCAATCGACGAGTCGAAAAAACAGTGAAATACAACCCGATTAAACAAGAAGTCGTGAAGCTGCTGCATCAGTAAAAAAAGCCAAGAACTTGCCACCCACATTCTTTCTCCTTGCTTCTTCGTGATCCATGATTCCAGCAGATGTAGTCAGGACAATGTAACCAAACTGCACAAAGAACATGGGGTCAATCACTTGTCATATTACAAGATCAAGGAGTATGAGTCTTAAGACTCGATTAAACCCTTAACAGGAACAGCAAAATTGACCAAGCGAATTGATATAAACAGTTTATTCACGATGTGGGATCTTTCCTTCCGATTTGAAGTAATAAAGAGTACTTTCAAGAGGAGGCATAGAAAAGATACAGAATCGATTTACGCCCGCAACGGAACAAGAACAGCATGAGACTTGCTGCTCTGATCTCTCATAGGCATTAACTATATGCTAGTGGTAGTATTTTGAACACAAAAAAAATAGAGCGTAAAATGCAAACAATATTGTCTATAGACAAACAACGAACCTGACGGGAAGGAAGAAGACGAGCGGTCCAACCCTCAATCTCCTTGACACCAACATCAAAACGAGGACTGATAACACCACACTTGTTCAGCCTTCCATTAAGCTCAACGACGATCTTACGAGACCTGTGGTCATCAACATACTCAAACTCCCCAATGTAACCTACCAATCAAAAGAGTTGGAACAAAACATCATTACACATGAAACTATTATAGCAAGGTTAAAAAAGAAGCAAGGAAACTACCATACCGTGCTTTTGCATGACGATAATTAGGAACTTGATGATGACTTTGGAAGAAAGCCTGATCATAACCTGCCTCTTTCCCCTCTTCTCCGCATTGTACATGCTCTTCAGAGCGTCGTTTAGGACACTGATTCTCACCATTCTTCAAACTGCAAATCAGAAAGAGAGAGAAAAATTGAGCTTAGCAACGAATCTTTGTAAATGATATTGGCATTTCCGAATACAAACTTCATAAGATAAAGAACAAGTATTGGTCAAAAAAAAAGATAAAGAACAAGTAAACATCAATTCAAGCATTGTTACGAGAATTTGATCCAAAAGGCAATATATATCAAATCAAGAAAGTCGTTTTTGTTTATTTGAAATTTCTGACCTTGAGATTGAAGTAGCAGCCGCGCCGACGCCTCTCGTTAGTCTGGAAGTAGAGATAAAAAGAAGAGCTGGAAACTAGGGTTAGGGACATGATCCACTTGGCCTATACTACATATATATTCGGCCCATTGTAGTCCGTTATGGATATCTTTTTCTAACATTTCCCGTTAAGCCTCTCCGCAATCGAATAGTCAATATTAAAACATGGCAAACTTAAGAAACAAAAGATAAACAAAACAATCAAAACAAAACATGGCAACCACAAAAAAATTGACGAATGCAAGTACCTTGAAATCATTTGAAATGAAATCATTTCTGAGGGATACTAAAACTCCTAACATCATTTCATCTCTCTCACTCTCCCCTCCTCTCACAAACACTCGTACTCTCTCAAACTCACCCACACCAAAAATCCCAAAACTTTTTCAATTCTCACCCAAATCAACAAGTTCTTGTTTCTAAATCCAAGCTTTCGCCCCTGTAGTCTATTCCTCACCATCCATTCACCATTTCCTTTCATCCAAAGCAAAGTATTGAGTTTTTAAATTTAAATTCGTAGGTCCATGAACCCTAGAATTTGAAAATCGAAATATGGTCATTTTCTTGCTAGATTGTGGTGAAATAGACTAGGAAAAGTTTATCTATCAAGTTGGGTTGTTGAATTAATGGTGAAATTTAGTTTAACTTGCACTTTGGCAAAATTAGGGTTCAAGGATTTGGGGCTTTTCGAATTTGACCTTAATTGGGTGTGTTTGTGGGTGAACTAGATGTGTTAAGGTGTTACAAGATTGAGAAGTGTAATTATTGCTTTTCACTTGGTCTTTTAGTGCTAAATGTGTGAATTTGTTGCATTGAGTTGAACTTGAGCTTAAATTGCTAGTTCATTTGTTAAGTTCACTTTTGCAACGTTCATTTGTAAAGTCTTGCTCTTCTTAACTTCCATCAACTTATCCTTTTTCAAGTTTTAAATTTTTCAGGTGACAATGGTTAAGAAGACAAAGGGAAAGTTGGAAGCTGAGAGGCAAGAAGCTGAAAGAAAAGAGTCTGCACTAAAAGGGAAAGCTTTAACCTCCGAGCCAACTGGCTTAGGGACGCAGAGGATTGTTCGTCAGCAGACCTTGGCTGCAAGGAAATCGCAAGAACAAGAGAAGAGGGCAGGGAAAAGTGTAGCAGTCCCCACTCATGAGGAGAGTGAAACTGAGAGTGGTGATGAGCAGGCACCTACAAAGAAAGCCAAGATGTCCAAAGGGAAGGCGGTTGATGTTGATCGGGACAGGGCGAAAACTCTTTCTATGGAGGAGCTGTATGATCACTTGATGAATGGGGTCACTTGGACTCCAACCAGGTTCGCCGACTTTGATTTGTTGAAGGAGTTGGGTCTTGAGTCTGATATTGAGGCGATGGTAGGACATTTGAAAATGCCAAAACTCCTCACCATGGCTTACCCTCTCTACAAGGATGTCACTTGTCAGTTATTATCTTCCCTTGTGGTCACTTACCACGACATTGCGCATGTGAGGCAAGGATGGGGCAAAATCAGGTTCAAGGTCAATGGAAGAGAATACAACATGAACTTCAAGGACATTGGGAGAGTCATGGGGTTCCAAGACCTAGAAGACCACTCCCTTCCCAAGTGTGAGAACCTCCCCACCGAGCTTTGGAAGTTGATCACTGGAAACAAACACTCTAACGGTGACAAGAACTCACATATCCGACACCCGTCAGTACGCTACCTCCACATGATGCGCGTCCATGCATTCTACCCACAGAAGCAAGCTGGTAGTGTCACTGAGGAAGTCATGCGACTGCTCTGCCCGGCTATCCGCCCCTACGCTCCCCCTGGAGTGTTGCCCCTTCCCAACACCGACATCTATGCTACTTTTAGGATGGTCAGTTTCTTCGTGAGTCGTCTCCAGCACTACAGAGACTGGGCGTGGTACACCTCTGATTCGCGCCCAAAGGTTGGGATAGGCGGGATGATCACACCACTGCTCCAGTTTCTGAATGTTCCCTTGGGAAAGGACGCAGCAGGACCTAAGTTCATTGATGGCACCTACTTGAGGATTGCCACCTATTTCAGTGGGATGTATGGGAAGGACTACGTCTACCACAATTACTTGCAGGACAAGCCGGTCGAAGTGGTTCTTCCAAACCGGAACCTGACGAGCTTAGAGAGACCTGGAGCTATCAGCTTCAACATATCCCAGCAGGAGTTTCTTGGAGAACACGGGTCTCTCGATCCCATTGCTCCACCAAGGAAAAGGAGTGTTCCTACGCGACCTGACTCATCTGTTGCAGACACATCTGGGTCTATCTATGGACCTCCGCGCTACTACTTCAAGCCACATGACAGAGTTCTTCCGCCTGGGGCTCTTCGTGATGCTCATGACCACATTGGTCGCCTTCAGAGATGGAATAAGGCACAGGACAGGACGATAGAAAAGTTGAAGGATAAGTGCAAGGCGCTTAGCAAGACTGTGAAGAGGCAGGCAAAGACTTCAGCCAAGTTCATGAAGAAGGTCGCTGATGTCTTAACCAGGGAAGGAATAACTGGATGTAGCTCAGCAGACTTCGCTTTCGCGAACACATCAAACCCCCAGCCTCCACCTCCGCCTGATGCTCTTGGTTTTCCCCTCACTGCTACGCAGCATCAGCGTAAGTGGAGGAACCCACCCACTCAACCCTCCACCTCCGGAAACAAGTCCCCATCCCTCGCTTCTTCTGATAGTGAGGTCGAGATTGACGAAGTTGAGAGCCAACCATGGTATGGAGGCTACGGCTCAGCATCAGGCGGTTACTGCACCACCTTCCCACCTGACGACGACGATGATGGGGCATCTGCCCCCACTCACTATCCGTAGGAGGTACCTCTTTCTTTCCCTTGTATATACCATTTCATTTTTGCATATTAGTCTTCTTTTCGGTATCTCTCTCTTTCCTTCACAACACAGAGACTGTGTAACTCAAGTTTGGGGGAGGTACCAAGCATTTGATCATGTTTGCTTTGATGTTGTTTCATTGAGTCATGCATTTCATTGAGTCATATATAAAAAAAAAACATTTAGTTTGCATCATTTGCATTTCTAGGAGAGTCTAGAGCATAAAGGTTGCATTCACTTGCATTGGGAACAATAATTTTAAATGTCTTGTAAAGAACACTACGTTGCACCTGAGTAGCTATGCACCTTTCAAAAAGAAAAGACTTGTATGTTTCGAGCCTTGAAAACTCTTCCTGAAACTTGTTGATTGCTGAAATTTAGTCTTTGAAGCTAACTACAACTTTATTTGAACTGTACGAACTTAATGCTTCTTGCTCATGGTCCCTTGTGTACTGAGTCATGGCTATACACACTTGAGTTGTCACATCCTTTATGCCAATCTTTTTTTGACAAACTTTAGTGGTTGACCACTCCCAAAATCATTCCCTCCTTTTAAGCTTTCATTGTTTGATGAGTGAGGCTTTTTTCGAAAAGTCTTACATGTGCATAATGTTGAGAGTATCGGGAACGACAATGCTTGATATTCATTCTTGCTAGATTGGGTACTTTATTGTCTAGCTATAGATGGGGGGTGAGTGTTGTGCTTATGATTTGGGAACAATGAAAAAGGAAAAGAAATGGCTCTTTGTGTTTAAGAGAATTGTCTTATTGGGATAAGTAGAGAAGCCTCTAGCTCAAGTTATGAAAAGTTTTGGCCCCCAGCCTAAAAAGAAGAATGAAAAAGAAAAAAAAAAGAAAAAGAAAAAACAGAAAAGAAAATGAAAAGAAAGTAAAGGGGGCTAGCAAAGTTGTTAGGAGCTAAGAAATGTTTTGAAATTGTGAAATATCCCTTGTAGATTTCAAAGAGAAAGAGCTGATGTTCTTAGGATCTTTTGGTGAGAGATGTGAGTTGGGTTTGACATTGGGGAATGATTGTGTAATTGTATATTTGGGAAAATGGTAGAACAATGGAGATTGAGCATTGTATGCATGAGTTGATCTCTTTCTTAGATATATTATGTTCAATGTCAAGGCTACTTGTTTCGAGAATAAACCACCTTAAAGATCATATATTTTGAACATCTTGACTCACTTGAATAAAAGTAGCCTTGACATTAAACATAATATATCTAAGAAAGAGATCAACTCATGCATACAATGCTCAATCTCCATTGTTCTACCCTTTTCCCAAACATACAATTACACAATCATTTCCCAATGTCAAACCCAACTCACATCTCTCACCAAAAGATCCTAAGAACATCAGCTCTTTCTCTTTGAAATCTACAAGGGATATTTCACAATTTCAAAACATTTCTTAGCTCCTAACAACTTTGCTAGCCCCCTTTACTTTCTTTTCATTTTCTTTTCTGTTTTTTCTTTTTCTTTTTTTTTTCTTTTTCATTCTTCTTTTTAGGCTGGGGGCCAAAACTTTTCATAACTTGAGCTAGAGGCTTCTCTACTTATCCCAATAAGACAATTCTCTTAAACACAAAGAGCCATTTCTTTTCCTTTTTCATTGTTCCCAAATCATAAGCACAACACTCACCCCCCCCCCCCCTCCACGTATAGCTAGACAATAAAGTGTCCAATCTAGCAAGAATGAAGATCAAGCATTGTCGTTCCTGATACTCTCAACATTATGCACATGTAAGACTTTCCGAAAAAGGCCTCACTCATCAAACAATGAAAGCTTAAAAGGAGGGAAGGGTTTTGGGAGTAGTCTACCACTAGAGTTTGTCAAAAAAAATCGGCATAAAAGATGTGACAATTCAAGTGTGTATAGCCATGACTCAGTACACAAGGGACCATGAGCAAGAAGAATTAAGTTTGTTCAATTCAAATAAGGTTGTAGTTGGCTTCAAAGACTAAGTTTCAGCAATCAACAAGTTTCAGGAAGAGTTTTCAAGGCTCGAAACATACAAGTCTTTTCTTTTTGAGAGGTGTATAGCTACTCAGGTGCAACGTAGTGTTCTTTACAAGGCATTTAAAATCATGGCTACCAATGCAAGTGAATGCAACCTATATGCTCTAGACTCTCCTAGAAATGCAAATGATGCAAACTAAATGGCTTTTTTTTAAATATATGACTCAATGAAATGCATGACTCAATGAAACAACATCGAAGCAAACATGATCAAATGCTTGGTACCTCCCCCAAACTTGAGTTACACAGTCTCTGTGTTGTCAAGGAAAGAGAGAGATACTGAAAAGAAGACTAATATGCAAAAATGAAATGGTATATACAAGGGAAAGAAAGAGGTACCTCCTACGGATAGTGAGTGGGGGCAGATGCCCCATCTTCGTCGTCGTCAGGTGGGAAGGTGGTGTAGTAACCGCCTGATGCTGAGCCGTAGCCTCCATACCATGGTTGGCTCTCAACTTCCGGAGGTGGAGGGTTGAGTGGGTGGGTTCCTCCACTTACGCTGAAGCTGCGTAGCAGTGAGGGGGAAACCAAGAGCATCAAGCGGAGGTGAAGGCTGGGGGTTTGATGTGTTCGCGAAAGCGAAGTCTGCTAAGCTACATCCAGCTATTCCTCCCCTGGTTAAGACATCAGCAACCTTCTTCATGAACTTGGCTGAAGTCTTTGCCTGCCTCTTCACAGTCTTGCTAAGCGCCTTGCACTTATCCTTCAACTTTTCTATCGTCCTGTCCTGTGCCTTGTTCCATCTCTGAAGGCGACCAATGTGGTCATGAGCATCACGAAGAGCCCCAGGCGGAAGAACTCTGTCATGTGGCTTGAAGTAGTAGCGCGGAGGTCCATAGATAGGCTCAGATGTGTCTGCAACAGGTGAGTCAGGTCGCGTAGGAACACTCCTTTTCCATGGTGGAGAAATGGGATCGAGAGACCCGTTTTCTCCAAGAAACTCCTCCTAGGATATGTTGAAGCTGATAGCTCCAGGTCTCTCTAAGCTCGCCAGGTTCTGGTTTGGAAGAACCACTTCGACCGGCTTGCCCTGCAAGTAATAGTGGTAGACGTAGTCCTTCCCATACATCCCACTGAAATAGGTGGCAATCCTCAAATAGGTGCCATCAATGAACTTAGGTCCTGCTGCGTCATTTCCCAAGGGAACATTCAGAAACTGGAGTAGTGGTGTGATCATCCCGCCTATCCCAACCTTTGGGCGCGAATCAGAGGTGTATCATGCCCAGTCTCTGTAGTGCTGGAGACGACTCACGAAGAAACTGACCATCCTAAAAGTAGCATAGATGTTGGTGTTGGGAAGGGGCAACACTCCAGGGAGAGCGTAGGGGCGGATAGCCGGGCAGAGCAGTCGCATGACTTCCTCAGTGACACTACCAGCTTGCTTCTGTGGGTAGAATGCATGGACGCGCATCATGTGGAGGTAGCGTACTGACGGGTGTCGGATATGTGAGTTCTTGTCAGCCCCGTTAGAGTGTTTGTTTCTAGTGTTCAACTTCCAAAGCTCGGTGGGGAGGTTCTCACACTTGGGAAGGGAGTGGTCTTCTAGGTCTTGGAACCCCATGACTCTCCCAATGTCCTTGAAGTTCATGTTGTATTCTCTTCCATTGACCTTGAACCTGATTTTGTCTCATCCTTGCCTCACATGTGCAGTCTCGTGGTTAGTGACCACAAGGGAAGATAAGAACTGACAAGTGACATCCTTGTAGAGAGGGTAAGCCATGGTGAGGAGTTTTGGCATCTTCAAATGTCCTAGCATCGCCTCAATATCAGACTCAAGACCCAACTCCTTCAGCAAATCAAGGTCGGCGAACCTGGTTGGAGTCCAAGTGACCCCATTCATCAAGTTATCATACAGCTCCTCTACAGAAGGAGTTTTCGCCCAGTCCCGATCAACAGCAACCGCCTTCCCTTTGGACATCTTGGCTTTCTTTGTAGGTGCCTGCTCATCACCACTCTCAGTTTCACTCTCCTCATGAGTGGGGACTGCTACACTTTTCCCTGCCCTCTTCTCTTGTTCTTGCGATTTCCTTGCAGCCAAGGTCTGCTGACAAACAATCCTCTGCGTCCCTAAGCCAGTTGGCTCGGAGGTTAAAGCTTTCCCTTTTAGTGCAGACTCTTTTCTTTCAGCTTCTTGCCTCTCAGCTTCCAACTTTCCCTTTGTCTTCTTAACCATTGTCACCAGAAAAATTCAAAACTTTAAAAGTGATAAGTAGATAGAAGTAAAGAAGAGCAAGACTTTGCAAATGAAAGTTGCAAAAGTGAACTTAACAAATGAACTAGCAATTTAAGCTCAAGTTCAACTCAATGCAAAAAATTCACACATTTAGCACTAAAAGACCAAGTGAAGAGCAAGAATTACACTTCTCAATCTTGTAACACCTTAACACATCTAGTTCACCCACAAACACACCCAATTAAGGTCAAATTCGAAAAGCCCCAAATCCATGAACCCTAATTTTGCCAAAGTGCAAATTGAACTCAATTTCACCACTAATTCAACAACCCAACTTGATAGATAAGCTTTCTCTAGTCTATTTCACCACAATCTAGCAAGAAAATGACCAAATTTCGATTTTCAAATTCTAGGGTTCATGGACCTACGAATTTGAATTTAAAAACACAATACCTTGCTTTAGATGAAAGGAAATGGTGAATGGGTGGTGAGGAATAGACTACAGGGGCGAAAGTTTAGATTTAGAAACAATAACTTGTTGATTTGGGTGAGAATTGAAAAAGTTTTGGGATTTTTGGTGGGGGCAAACCAACCGTAACATCGATTTGGGATTTATCCCTCTCAATCCCTTTCTCTGAAATCTTGTGTCCCAGCACAATCCCTTCCTTAACCATGAAGTGACACTTCACCCAATTCAGCACAAGGTTGGTGTCTTCACATCTTTGTAGGACCCTTCACAAGTTTGACAAACAAGCAGAAAACGAATATCCGTAGACAGAGAAATCATCAATAAACACCTTCATAACATCTTCAATCAGATCAGAGAAGATTGACATCATGCACCTCTGAAAAGTGGCTGGAGCATTACATAGACCAAATGGCATCCTTCGATATGCAAAGGTACCATAGGGACATGTGAATGTCGTTTTCTCTTGATCATTGGGATGTATGGGGATTTGGAAAAATCCTGAGTAACCATCAAGAAAGCAATATAATGGGTGATTTGCAAGTCTCTCAAGCATCTGATCAATAAATGGTAATGAGAAATGATCATTTCTAGATGCAGAGTTTAGTTTTCGGTAATCAATGCACATTCTATGACCTGTGATGGTTCTTGTTGGTATCAATTCATCCTTGTCATTTTTAATCACAGTGATACCACCTTTCTTTGGTACAACATGCACAGGAGATACCCATTTAGAATCTGAGATAGGGTAAATAACACCAGCATCTAAGAGTTTAAGAATCTCTTTCTTTACAACATCCTTCAGGTTAGAATTCAACCTTCTTTGATGCTCGATAGAAGTCATTGATTCATCCTCAAGATGTATCCTATGAATGCACAAAGAGGGTGATATTCATTTGATGTCATCCAGTGAGTAACCTATTGCTTTTCTAAATCTTTTAAGTGTTTTCAAAAGTTCAGATAGCTCAGTTTCAGTAAGTTCACTACTCACAATGAAAGGATAAGTTTCATTAGGACCAAGGAATGCATACCTTACACCATGGGGGAGAGGTTTAAGCTCCACTTTAGGTGCCTTAAGCTCACTTCAGTCATCTTGCTGGGTGTCCTCTTATTGAGTGACTGAGACTTCTTGGTGAACCATCTATGGAAGCTCCTCGTACTGATCCTTACTGACAAACCCCTGGTGTGAATCCAGCATCATCCCATAAGCAGTACTCTCCAGGTTCTCAATCACCTCAACCTCTCTCTCTATAGTCAAAGCATGCTGTAGAGGGTCCTCTAGTGACAACTTTTCAAGGAGTTCATCAGCAAGGGCGTCCATCTCTTCAATGTAGAACCCTTGAACTGTTGGCCTCCTCATTACCTCCTTGATGTCAAAGTGGAGAATGTGCCATTTACCCAAGTGGAGATCAATCTTGCCTTCTTTCACATTAACAATAGCTCATGCTGTGTCTAAGAAAGACCTTCCAAGGATTAAAGGATCTTGAGCTTCCTTACCCATCTCAAGCACCACAAAGTCTGTAGGGATCTCATAGTTTCCAACCATCACGGGGAGGTCCTCCAAGATACCCACAGGGTACTTCACTGAACGATCAGCCAATACCAGAGAAAGTCTACACTTCTTGTACTGAGTGAAACCAAGCTTCTTGGCAACAGATAGAGGCATCAAGCTGACACTAGCTCCCAAATCGCAGAGACATCTATCAAATACCATAGGTCCAAGAGCACAAGGTAATGTGAAGCATCCTGGATCTTCTAGCTTCTTTGGGACAACAAGCCTCTGGATGATGGCACTACACTCATGAGTGATAATCACCATGCCCTCCATCTCTTTCTTCTTTGCAGCTACAATATCTTTCAGGAACTTGTTGTATTGAGGAATCAGCATGAAAGCATCAATAATGGGCATTGTGACCTGGATTTCACTCATTTGCTTTTCAAATAGAACTTTGTACTTCTCTAGCAGCTGCCTCTTGAATCGACCTGGGAATGGAAGTTTAGATTCATAGGGAGGAGGAACAAAAGAACTTTCACTTGCTGGAGTAACAACTTCACCAACCTTAACTGTTTTCTTCTCTTCTCCAGCCTTTCCTTTTCCTTTGGCTTCCACTATCTTCTCCAAAATCTCGTTATTGATCTTCTCATCAACAATCACCACTTCATCATCTATGTTGATGGCAACCCCCTTATTTTACGTTTCTTTTAGAAAATTTGGAATCTAGTTATTACAACAAACACAACAAAATGAATCTTGTAAATCAACTATCTGAACACTTTAACTTTCATTTGCTTTGTATCAGCTCATATAGTAGGCTTATGGATGTTTTTTGTGCTTTTGCATCTCAATTCATTATATATAATAAATTGGTTATACTCTAACTTTGTTAATTTTTGGATAAAAGTGTTAGATGATAATTGAAAACAAACATGTTATTTGTAAATAATTTAACTGATAAGAGTATTCTATAATATATTTGTTTATACTCTCTTGTTTTTCTACAATTCTTTTACCGTTTCTTTTTAGATTGAATGTTTCAATTTAATACACTAGTGTATATTATTTACAAAAGGACATTTGTATAAACTTTTTTATAACTGCCTAACATATTCTGAAATGACATTTACAACATAAAAACTACATAATATATTTTAAATCTGCGGGTTCGTCGCAAAATCGCTTAGCTAAGCGGGGCCGGCTTAAACATATATATACAAACTGGTACCTGCACAGCTCATAGAAAAATCGAACCCGCTGCGAATTGGGCTATTTGGACGTGGATCGGTCCATATGACATCTCTAATCCAACGATATGATTCATGTGTTCATAATAAAAAAGATAAAAAAAACAACCTACTATGTACTTTAGTTTCTATAGAGGCCCAAATCAAACTTGGTTTGGGCTAGTTTTGTTAAGAACAAAACAATTAGTGAACCAATCATCTGTTCAATCATCCATTAGAGAGTCATGTTGTAATTAATCAACGACAATATCATTTTTAAAGATTTTATTGAGCAATCATTCTTTTTAAGATTATGATTGGATTCGTTGTTTTGACCGGTGGTTGCGCTGACCCATATTTGTTGTATTTCCGCCATATGTTATTACCATTATGTGTTTATTAATGAACATTTATTAGTATAATCTCATAAGTTTAAATTATTTTATTATTTATTTTTGTTACCAAGACTTATTCTATTTTTTTTGAAAATAAATAATCTTACTCAGAAAATATAAATATAATCAGCTGTAAGTAATCATTTGAGATAATATTTTACCTCAGAAAAAATTGACTTAAAAATTAGCTGTATTTTTACTTTTTTTTTTTTGATCAAATCTGTATTTTTACTTAACCATCATTTATGAAATGTAAGCAAATGAAATACGTTTCTATATATAAAAAATGGAAGAATATATTCTGGATAGCTTACAAATAACGCGGAGACGAAACAGTGAAGAAACAAAAAAAACACAAGTCATATCGTGTTTCGCCGACCGGAGAAAAATATCTTTCTTCCGCTTCTTTATTTTCAACAAGAGTTATCGTTGGAATCGGTTAGCCATGGTGAGCTCTCGAAGTTCCTCTTTTTACTGTTTTAAAGTTGTTCGTTATGATATCGATTTTGCTTGTGGAATTGAGTCTGAATCCGTTTTGGTTGGATAGTATCTCTTTTTGATAGCTCTCCTCTCTCGCTCGTTAGATCTGTAGATGAATTGTGTCCGTGTCCGATCTTGAAGATAGTTCGTCTCTTGTGTGATCGAATTTATTGAAATCCGACCAAGAACTCGTATCCTTGTTCTGTCTGAAATCAGGAGGAAACTGTAATTGTTCACTTGAAGTTCATATATAAGTTGAATTTTTTACGAGTTTTCAAACTCGTCTTTTCAAGTCAGAACGTCTCCTGATGAGTCTCAGTTGAAGTTCTATATATTGACGGGTTTGTGGCTGCTATAAATCTCTTTCGAAATTGCGACCGTGGAAGCTTGTTAGCTTCTCTTACATGTGATGTTAGCAATGCTAGAGATGATCGTATAACCCAAATTCGTGTCCTAAGTTATTTCTCAAAAATTGGCTGTTCTTTTTTTTTTTGAAGAGATGTGCATCTTCCTTTTTATGTGTGTGTACTATTGACATTAATATTGATAACAGGCTAACGCGGCATCAGGAATGGCTGTGCATGATGATTGCAAGCTCAAATTTTTGGAACTGAAAGCCAAAAGAACATTCCGTACCATAGTCTACAAGATTGAGGACAAGCAAGTGATTGTGGAGAAACTCGGTGAGCCTGAACAATCGTACGATGACTTTGCAGCAAGTCTTCCGGAGAACGAATGCCGTTATGCCATTTATGACTTCGACTTTGTCACTGAGGAGAACTGCCAGAAGAGCAAGATTTTCTTCATCGCATGGTAAACAGTTTTAATTAATTAATTACTATCTGGTTTTGCTAATTAAGAACTCATGTGTCTGGTTTGCTAATATCATATGATCATCACAAATAATGCGTGTTTGTGGTAAGGTCTCCTGACACTGCCAAAGTGAGAGATAAGATGATTTACGCAAGCTCTAAGGATAGGTTCAAGAGAGAACTGGATGGGATTCAAGTGGAGCTTCAAGCAACCGATCCAACCGAGATGGGTCTTGATGTTTTCAAGAGCCGCACCAACTAAAGCCTAAACACCCCCCCTGTGAACCGGGGGGACTTGAATAAATTTGTTTCTGGAGTGATTTTATGTGTCTGTTAACTGTTTCCTCTGACGGTTATGAAACTTTTAACATCTTCATTCGGTTTGGGTATTGTTATTGTCTTTCGTGTCTTGATGATGTGTTTTCATCATCTATGAACTTGTGAGATTGTGCTGCCTTGCCTTGTGGTGGTTGGCAATCTTTTGTGTCAGTTTACTATCTTTTTTTTTTGACATGTGTCAGTTTACTATCTATGTACAATACTTTGAAAAAAACAGATTGGAGTTTATTGATTTGATGTATGCTATAACGTAAAAGCTTTTTGCAGCTTCCGTACCCCATGATTTTCTTACAGCTTCAATCAACCTTTTTAGATTCTTGATAAACTGCATAGATCACATCAGGTTCGATGATGGGGCTCTTTGCTGCCATGAATGCATCAACATACTACTTCATTTATGTCTTTTTACCCTCAAAATACATGAAATCGCCTGGACGGGCTCGAAACCAAGCCACTTTCGATCATAAAGGAAATAGGCCTAACAAAGGCCATTAGGAATTGATTTTTTTTTCTTTCAAGCGGCGCTTAAACCGACGCCGAAAATGGACACGTCAGCAATTAGCATAGAGATTACATATATTATTATGTGCCGTTGATTAAATAAACAATCAACGGTAAAGATCGTTTTATTTATCGATCCTCGTCGATATCTTAACAACCAATCATATCAATGATTCGATCTATTATAAAAGCTAAACGAGAGATAGGTTTATTGCATTCTCAGATCTGTACTTGTTCTTCTTTAACCCAGAAAGAAAGTCAAAGCAATGGCTCCAAAAGCAGCAGAGAAGAAGCCCGTAGAGGAGAAAGCTCCGGCGGAGAAGAAACCGAAGGCCGGGAAGAAGCTGCCCAAGGAAGCAGGTGCAGGCGTTGACATGAAGAAGAAGAAGAAATCGAAGAAGAGCGTGGAGACGTATAAGATTTACATCTTCAAGGTTCTGAAGCAGGTTCATCCAGATGTCGGAATCTCTAGTAAAGCCATGGGGATCATGAACAGTTTCATCAATGATATCTTCGAGAAGCTCGCTCAGGAATCGTCTAAACTCGCGAGGTACAACAAGAAGCCGACAATCACCTCGAGGGAGATTCAGACTGCTGTTAGGCTCGTTCTTCCAGGAGAGCTCGCCAAACACGCCGTCTCCGAAGGCACCAAGGCCGTCACTAAATTCACCAGCTCTTGAACATCCAATCTAAATTAAGTTTCAGTTTCATTTCAATCTCAGTTGTAATTAGTTCTATGAATCTGTTTGGAATCTAAAATGTTTGCGTTTTCGCACAATGCATGAAATTCGTATTTGAGTTCTTCAGATTAATTATTGCTTTACCGAGAAATTTAGATTAAATCATTTCTCCAGAAACTAAAAAAATAAAGAAAACTTTTCTATAAAAGGAATGGCTTCGCCCGGGTTCGAACCGGAGACCTTCAGTGTGTTAGACTGACGTGATAACCAACTACACCACGAAACCGTTTTGTTAAAGATGTGTTACACAAAAGAAAAAGTATTTAGTTGAATCTGGCTCTCGTCCTCCTCTACTTCTGATGCCTGCGAATATACACCAAAAGCAATTTAAAATAACATAAAGAACTTTTGATTCTTCTCAAAAGAGTCTAGCTAGTTTCCCTGGTTTTAGTATCTAGATGTCCTTAATTATGCTACATTTTACTTGAGAGAGCCAAATTAATGTTTTGATTCCACGTTCAGAATTGATTCGTTAGCTGTTCTATATAACCCGAGTTTGATCACAACACTGATCTCTTGCCCATTTTTCTTGATAGTTGATTACCTTAATCGTTTCTTAACAAAATAGAACAAAATAGTTCTCATCGAGAAGACAGAATCAGAAAAGAAACAAGATAGTTCACAGTTAAAGTCACTGATTCTAAAATTTATGTGACCAGTTTTGTTTCTTAACGAGAAAACGCAGATTTCAAGCAGTCTTAAATGACTAGGAGTAGTAATGTTTGAGCGCCGGGCTAAAGGACTACGAACCTGTGTGAGCTGCTCAGAGTAAACAACTCCTAAGCTACTTCTGATGATACTCATACGCACGACCAGCCAACTTCTGCTCTAGTGTCCAGTCTTAGCAGTTTTTAAGTGTGTAAAAGATACTTAGCAGGGAATGACAAGCAATACCATGAATCACCATCATTCATGCTTAGATTCAAAGATTTGAGAGCAGATTGTCTAACTCACTCACATGGTATATGTGGTGCTATAACGGCCAGATCTCTCTCTCTCTCTCTCTCTCACCACAAACAGGCTTTGATGTGGGACGGAGACATCAAATTGAGCACGAAGTAGGTTGAGCAAGAGGGAGATAGAGATACAAGTTCGGAGCTCAATATCAGAGAATCATAAAACAATGTAACAGATAGTGATATAGTCAAATGTGAATTTCATATATTTTGATGATACAAAACCATAAAGAGAAGCTGAAATGACTAAAGATAGAATCACATCTGAGATTTGATTTAACGAAAACAATTTTAAAAACCCTAGCCGCCGAATCCATAGAGAGTCCTCCCTTGCCTCTTGAGAGCATACACCACATCCATGGCCGTCACCGTCTTCCGCCGCGCGTGCTCGGTGTAGGTGACGGCGTCACGGATAACGTTCTCCAAAAAGATCTTGAGGACGCCACGAGTCTCCTCGTAGATCAGACCGCTGATACGCTTCACGCCTCCTCTACGAGCCAAACGACGAATCGCAGGCTTGGTGATTCCTTGGATGTTGTCTCTGAGAACCTTCCTGTGACGCTTGGCTCCTCCTTTCCCCAAACCCTTGCCTCCCTTTCCACGACCCGACATTTTTCAACAACGCTAAATCTCAGATTTTCTCAAAGATCTTTTGTTTTGGTTTTGTGTATTAATGAGGAGAGCAATGGGGGCTGTATTATATAGTCGTAATGTAATCGCATGTGTTTATTATATCTCAATCCGGATGAATATTAATGATTATGTATTGGCCGTTGATTAAGTATTAATCAAACGGTCCTTACAGTCGATCCGCGTGATACACGAATCTCTTCAAAATGTTCTCCAAATTATAGCGGGAATATATTTTACGTTCTCTTCTTGCGTGTCTCTTTTCCCTCCTTTTCTTTCTGAAACTAGATTTTTTAACCGCGCGTAGCGCGGATAAGATATTATATGTATTTCTTAATTCTAAAAAAATAATGTATAATATTGTATTACATTATTTAAATAATATAAAATAAGACTACATAACATAAATATATTTTTTAAATTTTATTTGTGAAAATCATTATGTTGTTTGATTGTTATACGTGATTCACATATTTGTATAGTTATTTGTGATAGATGAATAACTATATTTTTATTATCAGTAAATAATATATATTTATTATATAATATAAAAAAATAAAATTATTTACTTTTAAAACAAACTTGTCTCATGTTGGGAACTAGGTGTAGACATATCATATTCGAATGAGACATTTTTATAGTTATCAATCTTCTTAACAGTCAAGAAATAAATCTGAATATCAAAACAATATCTCATACGATCTCTTTGTGGAATAACTGCTCTGAAAATTTGAATTTTGGCATAAAAAAAACACTGGAAATTGATGTCCAGATGTGTTATCTAAGTTAGCTTTACAAAATACTATTCATAGTTCATATATCATTTATGTCCATCCTATTTTTTTGTCCATCCTTTCTTAAACATCTTGAAATAATTGATGCTAATTAATAATAAACTTTTGGCTGGCAAAAAAAAATCAAATTTGTCTAATTATCGCTTAATTTGTCTAACTGATATATATATGTATTTCTCAATTCTAAAAATAATGTATGATATTGTATTACATTATTTAAAGAAAATAAAATAAGACTACCTAACATAAATATGTTTTTTAAATTTTCTTTATGGAAATCATTATGCTGTTTGATTGTTGTACTTGATTCACATATTTGCATAGATATTTGTGATAGATGAATAACTATATTTTTATTATAAGTAAATAATATATATTTATTATATAATATAAGAAAAATGAAATTATTTACTTTTTAAACAAAGTTGCCTCATGTTGGGGATTCGGTTATAGACATATAATATTCGAAGAAGACATTTTCACAGTTATCAATCTTCTTAACAATCAAGAAACAAACGTGAATATCAAAACAATATCTCATACTATATTTTTATGGAATAACTGCTCTGAAGAAATTGAATTTAGGCATAAAAAAAGACTGGAAATGATGTGCAGATGTGTTATCTAAGTCAGCTTTACAAAGCACTACTATTCATAGTTCATATATCATTTAAGTCCATCCTTTTTTAAACATCTTGAAATAACTGATGCTAATTAATAATAAACTTTTGGCTCGCAAAAAAAATTTAAATTTGTCTAATTATCGCTTAAATATTTTATTAATATTGTCTAAGAATCTTTCAATTGATATCATAGTTTAATTTTTATTGATTTTTTTGTTAATTTTAGAATTTTTTGTATTGAAGATTTTTTTCCATATTAAGTTTATATTTCTTTCACATAATATATATATATATATGTATATATATATATATGTCATAAAAATTACCATCAAATCAGTTTTGCTTATTTATTATTTTGTTTTTAATGAAAATACACTTTTTAAATAATTTAATTTAAAATAAAATTATATATCAATTTGTTGTATTCTAACAATTTGATTGATTTAATTAATTTGCTTTGGTGGATAACTTAAAAAGTTTTCATATGAATCGGGAAAGCAAGCTTATGTTGTTATATTATATTTATTTGTGTATATGAAATCTATATATAATGCTAGTGTAATAAAGAAAGAAAATTATTTTTTTGTAACTTCAAAAAGATACATTATTACAATTTGAAATTATTAAAAATTGAATAAAATGGTAATTAATTAAATCTAGTTATTTTTTTTATCTTGTTTAGTTGGATTCTCATGAAAAGAAATCGATAGGTTAAACACATGTTTTAAAATTTGTTGTGTTATTGTTTTGTGTATAAATTACAAAACATATTGAATTGATATATTTAATTATTGCACCCTTAAATAATATTTTATTAAGACATTAGAGAACTATGTTTTGAGTTGTTTTGTCAAAATTGTATAAAAATCTATGCTTTTTCATATTTGTCACGAAAATTTTTATGTTAAACTTAGTTTTACAAAATTCTTAAATTTTTTACGAAAACAAAAATCTATGATTTTTCATATTTGTCAATGTTCTCACACTTTCAAAGAATATATTAGCTTAGTCACTTACTTATTTTTTTTTACAAAACAAAGTATCAGAGTCTTGAAAGTTGAATCCATATTATTGTAAATGTACATAAGAGTTTGTGATTACATATTTAGTGATTCTTGTATATGTGTCCAAGAAAGTTTCAATGGCTTAGTGGTATCTGCCGTATATTTATGTCATACTAACCCGGGTTTGATCGTTTCCTTTGCATTGTTTTTTCATATTTTACAAAAAAATAAATGAGATGACGTGGCAACTTCGGACTCTCTGATTGGACGATTTTTTGTGCCTACGTGGACACTTTTAGAGGAACTTATATATCCCTTTTAGTATAGTATAGATACACGCCGTTTAAGTTTGACTAGACATTGTCGTTTTTGTTGTGGTATGTTCGGTATCTTTCTACCGTGTAAAATATCACTGCAAAAAACTTAAGTAAGACCACACTCCCAATAATAAAACAGTTCAAGTTAAAGCAGTAAAAATCATGTAAATTATGAAAAATAAAATAAGTCAAGTGTAGATCAGACATATGAAGATCAAGTAGTTTATTATAATTTAAATATTAAAACAGTTTAAATAAAGCATACCATATATCTAAATTAAAAATTACAAGAAAAATCAAAACGCAAAATACATAAATACAATACATAAACAAAACTATAGAAGTGTGGATGAGAATTAGACATATATTATAGAAATATAACTTAAATGAATGTAATTCAAATTACCTTAAAGAAAGGATGATAATTAGATAAGATTTTTTCTGTTATTAAAGTAGTAAGTAAAGTGGAATGCAAATGTGGTGATTTATAGAAGAAAAAAAATGTATTTTAAAATAAATTATTAAGAAAATAGTATTGTCCAACAATAAAACTAATGGGTGAACAACATCAATTTTTATGCAGGATAGATGTATTCATGCTATATGTAAGGGTGGACGTTCGAGTATCCAATCGGGTTCGGTTCAGATCTATTCGGGTTACGGGTTTTCGAGTTCAATGATTTCAGTCTCATTTGGATATTTCTAATTTTGGTTCGGATTCGGTTTGGATCTTTGCGAGTTCGGTTCGGATAACCCATTTAATTTTTTTTAATTTTTTTAAAAACTCATTATATGCTTAAAAGTTCTCAAAATCTATAAACAAAATAATACATTACATATAAATTTGAATAAAACATGTCAAAATACATAAAATTAACATATAAATTGGTTGGTTTGAATATTTGGATAGAGAATCAATAGATATTTCAAGTATTTTTGGTGTGTTTGAGTATATTTTAGCTATTTTAAACATTTACTTTTGATTATTTGTATATATTTTCAAGTATTTTCAACAAATTATAAGTATCTTATATATTTTGGATTTTTCATATACATTAAATCTAAAAATATTTAATATATGTAGATGTATAAATATATGTCGGAAACTACATTCGGGTACCCGAAATACTCCGGATCGGGTCGGGGTCGGTTTTTTAGATACCAAAATTTTAAACCTGTTCGGATATTTAATCAATTTTGGTTGGGTTCGGTACAACTTTTTCGGATAAGGTTCGGTTCGGTTCTTCGGATTCGAGTAGCCTATATGTGTGTATTTTTGTCGGGCTATATGTATTAAAAAAACACACAAAATTTTGTGATGTCTTTCTATTAAGGTAGTGATTGAAACTTATTTACGGAGCATATTTGTAATAATAAGTTCGCAATTTATCAAGTGTCACCAATCATCAATTTTTGTTTGTTCTATATTAGAATGAACCACACTTACTTTTTGACCCGCTCAATTATGATGTGGTTTTGTGTTCTGTGTGCGTTTTTCTTAATTTACTAATATTTATTATAATTATCTGATTTAAAATATTTTAATGCATTTTTATAATATATGTTACTAATTGTTCAATCAAGATACTATAAAATCATATTATTTAAATAATATTTTCATCACCTTCTAATATTTTTTTTGTTTTTTTTGTTTGAATGTAAAAATATTATAGAATTTATTATAAATTACTTTTATAAAAACCTGAAATAGTACTTATTAAAGTAATTTAATATTGTGATGCAGTTTAACTGCAGTTTGTATAAGAGAAACACACACTACGAAACAACTGCATAATACATCTAATAAAATTTTATAAATATAATATATATTTTAAAAAAATTATATGCATCTGAAACATGAAATTCAATATGCTGTTAGTGAGACTTTTTAGCCAATATCTTAATTTATTTTAAATTTTATAATTGTGTTATTTGTTTAAAAAATAATAATTTAAGTTTGTTATTTAAAAATTAAAATGTGGTTAAATCAATATCAAAACTTTACTATTGAATCGTTATTATATAAATTTCAAAATAATATATCATGTTTTTGTTGGTGTATAGACTGTCAAAGTTGTGTTCGTTGTCATTTAAAAAAAATTAAATAAATTATAATATGTATTATAGTTTGAAGATAAAATATTTTTTGGTTTTTGTTTAAACACCAAAAAATTGAAAAATATACAAGATCATATTTTCCATATCCTCTAAAAGGTCAAATAGAAAATATGAAAAGTTGATTGCATATGTTTTTTCAATTAATCAATAACAATAAACTTTGTTGAAAAAAGCAATAACATTAAAATAAGATAGAAAAAATCAAGGAGTAGTTGCATATTTATTATTTTGTAGTATTTAATAGTTATAAATAAATAAATAAGTCTACACTATTCGTTTTCAATTGTGGTTTTTTAACATGTGTCCTGCAGTCCATTTTTATTTTAATTTTAAATTATTATTTTTACAAAAGTGGCAATAGAAAAATATTTGAATGTCATCATATATTTGTCCATGTGGTGCGTTTCTTTTGTCCCACTTTTAACATTCAGAACCATAAACTAGGTTATAAAAATTTGGATACCTATTTAGTTGTTAGTTTGGTTCTAGTTCAGTTTTGGTTTCTGGATTTTAGACATATAAGACATGCTTGGGTAATTTATAATATCCAAATTTGAATTGAACTATATATTTTTGGTTCTGTTCTTCGGTTCTGGATATATGTGCTCAGTCTAATCTTCCTATACGAATAAAAATATTATATTTGTTAAAATAATCTTATATATATATATATATTAATTTATACATAAAATTTAATTTGTATTTAAATTTAACTTATTTTTAAAAACTTGTAATGGTCAAACCATGACTCGTTGTCTAGTCGGCTACGAGTTGTGTTAAAAACTCGTCAGATTGATGATATTATTCAATTTTTGAAAACAGGATAGGATCGATCGGTTGAACCGTAACTTATTTCTCTATTCAATTACATGTTGTGTTAAAATTTGTATTCTGAGTCAAACCGGGGGAAATGGTGAATCAAAGAGTTATTGAACCAAATACCACAAAAACAAATCAATTCATGTATATTCATATCTAAATATTTCAGGGGATCAAATTTTTAATTGATATTGAATTTGTAAAATATAATTTATATTCTAAATCATTTTATTATATTTAATTTAAGTAAAAATATTAAAATATTTACAAAATTTTCAATTTGTATTTTTATTTCAAAAGAATTTAGTAGTTAAATTTAACAAAAAATAAATATAAATCATAATTTTTATTCCAAATTAATATAAATATTTAAGATTATAAAATATTATGACAATGTCACTAAGTAAACAAATTTAATTTCAAACCATATTAATATATTTATTATACATTCTATTTCATATCAAAACCACAATACTAATTTTCCTATAAAATCCACACTTACCTTCCAAACCACATGAACCTTAATTCCGTACCGCTTATATTATCAAATTTTCGGTTACCATTCAGACCTTATGTATTACAAAAACATAAAAAGACGTATAGTGATTTTATGCAGAAAAACATTGTGTCCATATAATCTACATTTTTAATTTTTACTTTCAAAATTTAAGATTAAGGGTTTGTATGGAAAGAGAAATTAAAAATGATTATTTTACCAACACATAGCATCCATCTACAACTTACCATTCAATAAAAAGTTTTTTTTTAACTGCGTGTGTTCCACTTTTTTAAGAAAGCGATGTACATTATAGGTAGGGTTGGGTTACTGGTCAAATCCGTCCCGCTGATCCGCAGGTTTCAAATTATTTTTTGTCAAAAAATATGACCCACACAACCCGTGAACAAATATATATATACCCGCATCCGCCCAGCTTAATTCTAGGGGTAATCTGCGAGACCCACATGTTATTTTTTTAAAAATATTTTTTTTTTAATACTTCTTAAAAAATACTGTAAATAATATATTTATAATTAAAATTTTATATTTTATATTTTTTATAATTTATAATTATTATTTTTAAAATTCCCGTATTTTTCTAAAATATATACTTTTTTACAAAAAAAACATTTATTTATTTATTTTTATTTAAAACAATTGCGGGTTGGCGGGTACCCACAATTCAAAATCCACCAACGACATCCGCCCCGTATAAAATATTGATAACACGCTCCCGCAAATCGATTTTTTTTAATTGCTCGACCCGCACCCGCCCCACGGCGGGTCAAACAGGGCGAGATCCGTGGGTTAAAACTCAAATTTCCAGGCCTAATTAGAGGTCAGTTTTTGACTTTTATTACACAATAGATCACTTTGTGCTACTTGAGTAGTTTTAGGTGGTTTAAGACCTTGCTGTCCCTAGAAAAGTGTAACCATAAACCTTTTTGAATGATTTACACTTTATAGAGAATATATTTCTAGTAATGTATTTTTATAACTAAAACCAAATAATTGTTAACTACCTTAACTAATCTAACCATAATGGTCTCACATTTCGCCACCTGCATTATCTCTCACCTCTCTTTGTTCATCACCAAGGTGTTTTTCTTCATGTCGAGAAATATGTCATGCTTCTTCCTTTTTTATTGTAAATCACATTTTTTCTGCAAATCATTTCTTTTTGCCATAGTAGCTTCCTCTTCTCTTTAATTTTCTATATCATTAACTTACTTTTTCTGATTGCAGATATCTATTGGTCCAAAAAATCAATATAGCTGATCTGATTTCTCGCTTTTTGCTTCCTAGATATGTGACGAAGTAGACACATAAAAAGTAGCGGTAAATCGGTGGTGTCATCGACACATCTTTTCCAATTTGATCACGTCTTTGGTTAGGCTGTATAAGAAATAAATTGATGAGAAAACAAATGAAAGAGAAACTAAATTTTGCTTGTTTTTGGATGAAATCGGATAATATATACAATATTAGTAAGTTTTGGGGATAAACACACACAAAAATAAAGGTTTAATGAAGAAAATCAATGCCTCCTTCGAAAAAGAGTTACATAAACGTTGGAAGCCCTAAAATAAAGATGGTGATTTTTAATATATAATTGTCACTCTTTGAAAATATTAAAATAAGAAAAATTTAGCCACTGTGAATCGAAGTCGGGACTATAGAGACTGAAGCCAGCCAAGTAATCAGTAAACCACTCATACTTAATTAATTGATTACATACACGTAAACATCATATTATAATCATTTTTTATTAAAATAAACGTTGTATTGGTCCGTTATTTTGTTGTTTGAATATGTATACAAGTAGTACAAAATTTGTTGGTTTTAAGGATATAAACTTGGTTGTGCATATGTGTTTTATTATTATGTAATGTGTAGTACACTTTGGATGTTTTGGTATGTTATATATCTGTAATTTTGTTATTAAGTAAACAAATTGTAAAACATCCTTGTTTCTATAAGCAAACAAATTGTGTATTGCATTTATGTTTTATTTTGTGTACATCATGTTTTGTACACAAAGACATTGGATGTGTATATAATGTTATTGTACACATGTACATGTGAGACTTGTGAAAAATGAAAAAGGGAAAAAACCTTTATAGGAAAGCATGTGAATGTCTGGTTTACGTGAAATGAGGAGTTTTCATGTTTGTGAATAAAACTTATTTTAGATCTTGATACTATAGGTCTTGAGATTTTTTTTCTTTTATATTCTTGGTATATGTGTGTACATGTGTACAATTTCTGTTGTGTACATAATTTTGTTGGTGTACACATACAAATTTTATATTCTTGGTACACATATACAAATGTATTATTAAACAAAACTGAAGAGTAAATTCATGATTTAAACGATCTATCTGATAAGTATGCAGATACCATTACCAACAAAAAAACATAGTTATATGACATGATTGGGGTTAATGGCTTATTCCCCTATGAACTTAGCCGTCCATGCTTTTTCACACACTAACTTTTAGATTATGTCAAAACCCACACAAACTATTCTTTTTTTTTGAAATACCTACACAGACTTTCAATTTTAATCTAACTTCCACAAAACCATAAACGGTGTTACAAAGCCGTTAATGATGTATCTGATCTAGTTAAATTTCTCATTTATTTCTGGTTTAACCAAGAATAATAAAACGCCGTCGTTTTAGTCTTCTTCTTTAATTGGGATTTTTTTAAATCAGAATTAGGGTTCCTAGTAACGATCTAGAGAACAGAGGGAACGATGCAAATCGTGATTGAAAATTTTCTGTAGAGTGAAGGTAATTCTCATCGGTATTTTCGTTAGCCAGAGACGTAATTTTGCGATTGGTGGATTGTGAAGTTTTGAGATTGGTGGACTGTGAAGAGACAGAGTTCGAGAATGAGGTTAGTGGACTTTGTTTTTCTCTGAAATTCTATGAACTGGGTTGGTTGTGTTACTTTCGTTTTGATGGCCTCACTTTTATTTTTGCAGTAGCGACATATTTTTGGAGTGTGAAACAGAGAGACACGACACAGAGATGGAGGAAGATGAGAGAGATAGGACTCCATGTGATTTGAAAGTAAGAGTTGAGAGAAATGTGAGGGATTTTGTAGACGAAGATGTTGATTTGTTTGCTACACCTGTCGGCTCAGATGATGAAGATGATAATGAAGGAGATGGCTACTTGACATACAAGAAAGGCAGTGGTGAGCTTCGGTTAAGACAAGCCTTTGATAGTTTACATGCTTTCAAGCAGGCGATGGTAGATTATGTGTTAAAATATGGTTGGAATGTGAAGTATATCCGCTGGGATAAAGACAAATCTGAACTCAAATGTGCTAGTGAAGCAGAAGAAGGAGAGGAAGCTTGTATGTGGAGGATATACTGCTCCTATGAAGCACCATTGCAAAAATGGATGGTTAAAGTGTAAGTGAAGGATCATAGTTGCAGTAAAAGTGGATACTCAAGGCTGATTACACAAGAAGTCATTGCAAAATTGTTCATAAATGATCTTAGGGTTGATCCCAAGATAAAGCCGAAGGAGATTTTGGCAGATATTCAGAAGCGTTGGGATTTGACTGCAACCATAGATCAATGTAGAAACGGAAAGAAAAGGGCTTTAGAAATGATCCAAGAGGAGCATGATCTACAATTTTGAACGCTTAGAGATTACCGGCTTGAGCTGTTAGAGTAAGTGTGTTTCATGTTTTTTTTTTTTTTTTGTAGTTTCATGAACTATTTATACTTATTATTTGTTTGTTTTACAAGGTCAAATGAGGACTCAACGGTTGAGCTCGAGACACTCTACGGAGATGATGATGAAGATGTTTTCTATAGATTTTATGTCTGTTTTTCTGCATTGAAAAAGACTTGGTGCGCCCACTGCCGACCTATATTTGGTCTTGATGCATGCTTCCTCAAGTGCACAACAAAGGGTCAGTTGTTAGCAGCAGTTGGCAGAGATGCAAAAAACCAGATGTTTCCTATAGCTTGGGCTGTTGTTGAGGTGGAGAGTGAAGACAATTGGGTCTGGTTCATTGAGAAGTTGCAGGTAGATTTAAATCTTCATGATGGTGAAGGCTTCACAGTCATATCAGATAGACAAAAGGTAAAATAACCTATTTTAGTTTTGTTATCTTAGTATGAGGATATAAACGAAATTGTTCTTCATTTACAGGGCCTACTTAATGCCGTTTCAAATCTCTTGCCAATGGTTGAGCACAGGATGTGTGCAAGACACATTTACGCTAACTTAAAGAAGAACCATCCACATAGGACTGACATGAAAGGAAAATTTTGGAAGGTCGCTAAGAGCTACAACATTGCACAATACAACAAGAGGCTGGATCAGGTGAAGGCATATAACATGAGTGTATATGATTCAATGATGATGAAGAATCCCAAAAACTGCAGCCTCGCCTTCTTTACTACTTCCTCTATGTGTGACGACGTAAGCAACAACATATCTGAGTCTTTTAATCATGCAGTTGACCCTGCTAGAGCAATGCCACTAGTGGAAATGCTGGAAACAATTCGCAGTAGAGCTATGTTGCGCATTGAGGCAAGGAAGTTGATATCAAAGAGTCATAGAGGAAAGTTCAGTATTAAAGCAATGGAAAAAGTCAGTGAAGAGCAAAAAAAATCCGGCGCTGCACAATATATCCTTGCGGAAATGATGTATCTGAGGTGAGTGAGAAAAATACTGCATACAAAACAAAAATGCTTGAGTGAAGTTGCACTTGTCGAAAGTGGGAAATGTCGGGATTACCTTATCGTCATGCTTTGAAAATTATTTCTGTAAAAAAGCGCAAGCAAGAAGATTATATGGCTGACTGTTACCTCACCTCGACATGGAGAAAGCAATATGAAACACCCATTGAAGCTGTCTGTGGGATAACTTTTTGGGAAAAATCAGAAGATGCAAGGATTATTCCACCACCAACAGCACCTGAACAATCAAGAGGACGGAGGAAGATTCCTAAGCGGATAAAAGGGAGGAACGAATCTCCTAGCAAGAAGAAGACTAAGGATAGGAATGAGTCACCTTCAAAGGTTTCAAGGGAGAGAAGGATCATTCATTGTGGTAGATGTGGAGAAGGTGGACATAACTCAAGGAAGTGTGCAAATGTTGGAGTTCCAATTCAAAGACCCCCCAAAAAGAAGAATGTAACACAAGGTGAAGGATCAAGTCAACAACCACAAAGTCTAGTGTTCGAATAACAAGGCAGCTTCATGGTTTCTAAATTTGATTATGGCTTTTTTTTTTTGGTTTGATTTAAAGCTTTCTTTTGTTTGTTTTAAGACTTCATGTGGATTATTTTAACGCTTCACGGTTTCTGAATTAGGTTTTATTTTGAGGATGTTATGAAATGGTCAGTGTAGTGCCTATTAAGTTCTACATAATGAAACAGTTCTAGATTTATATTACAAGTGGTCATAGCCACCAAAGTACATCACCACAACACTAAAATAGTTCCAAAAGCCATAGCCGCCTATTTTACATTACAGAAAAACCTCCATCATCCCTCTTAACCATACCCGTTTAACAATACAGAAACACCTCCATGTTCTCTCCATCTCCAACACTTAGCTGCATTACAAATTTACAGAAAAAACAATTACAACAGCACAAACAACCATGTTCTTTAACCCTTTCACCTCCATCTTCCAATCTTGAAGTTCCTTCTCAAATCCTTGTAACTCCTTTTGTAGACCGTACACAACTGCTTCACAAGTGCGTATCTCGATTGTAAGAGTCTCTAACTCTGAATTAAAGCTCTCAATATTCTTTTCTAAGTTGCTTGAAGCTCTTCAAGATCACCAAATTTCACTTTCATATCTTCAATCTCTTCAAGGGCTGATCGATCCGCCCACTTGAACAAATGAAACCAACTATTCTATAAGAAGCAAACGATAATTTCATTCCTTTTAGAAAAAAAAAATTAAACCAGTTTTAGCTAACATAACAAATCGATTTTTTCCCAGAAAGACACAACCAGATCATGTTAACTCGAACCAATTCCCAGAAATACACAGCCAGTAACATTACCTCATCTCCGTATGGACAAGAATGAAAAAGCCTTCCTGGATTTTTAACTGTTCGAGACGTAAGCAACCTCACACGTTCTCCACATCTGCAATGAGTCGGAATTCCTCTTCCGTTAACGTCCATTCTCCAATTCTCCTACTGCTGTTTCACTCGAATCTCTCGCTCGACTCTCCTTCTCTGGTTCGTTCTCCAGCTTATTTCGATACTAGGAACCCTAATTCTGATAAAAATCCCAATTAAAGAAGAAGACTAAAACGAAGGTGTTTTATTATTCTTGGTTAAACCAGAAATAAATGAGAAATTGAACCAGATCAAATACATCATACCATTTATGGTTTTGTGGAAGTTAGATTAAAATTGAAAGTCTGTGTAGGTATTTAAAAAAAAAAGAATAGTTCGTGTGGGTTTTGACATAATCTAAAAGTTCGTGTGTGAAAAAGCAGGGATGGCTAAGTTCATAGGGGAATAAGCCATTTACCCGACATGATTGTATCTACATCCACTTCCATACAAACATATTCTTTTCTGATAAAATGTTTCATTATCCATATGTATACTGGAATACAAATATCCACATGTAAATCATATAAAATAGTATCCACATGTAAATTCTATGAAGTTAGTGTCTTTGCACGTCAATATCTACTTAGTCAACCCCCAAATGTTACTCTCTTTTTCTCTGTTTGTAATGTTGATACACTTAACCATAACAAAACAAATCTATATTTAGAAGTTTGAGAGCAAAATAGAGGAGACATCTTCACAAATAGAAAGTATCAGGTCAAAAACAAATTATACAAAATATGATGGATCAGATTTTGAAAATGCCAAAGTTGCCCATTGTTTCTATTGAACTACTCACAAGTGGTGGCTGTGACGGAAAAGGGAAAGCGACGAAAATTTCAGAGCTTCAGAACCAATGCCACAACTTTGAATTGCGTGTAGGAACTCAAGGCATAGGTGTATCATAGAATGAGAGAGAGAGAGATAGAGAGAGAGAGAGAGAGAGAGAGAGAGAGAGAGAGAGAGAGAGAGAGAGAGAGAGAGAGAGAGAGAGAGAGAGAGAGAGAGAGAGAGAGAGAGTTTGAACATGAAGGAATAGTCGCGAGTGAGAGAAGATGATTGCGGCACTGACAAAGAAACACGAGAAAATGAAAGAAGCCGAGCCATTGTAGACAAGGGAGAGATGAATCGAGATAGATGTCACCACAGGCTGGATCCATCAGGATGAAAGTGACCATGATTGAAGATTTCTTAGAGATTTATGGGTCTTGCCCAAGATATGAATCAATCCTAATATCTCTTTTCGTCTCAGGTTTTGGAATCACACACGTCACTTAGAGTCACATATTTATCTGATTTTTTTTTTATTTTCGTGGAAACGTTTTTGGATTAGAAAAAAAAATAATGGTTGATTTTGAGAAAAAAGAAGGTAAAAGCAGCTCCAACAGTGGAGAACTCCTCTGAAAATTTTAATGCCAAAAATAATATTTTAATAGTAATTTAGTTTTGAAAATAATTTTTATTATTCTTTCCTATTTTGATCAATCAAAAAAGGCCAGATGTGAATACTGTGTTTTGAAAGTATCTTACTAGCTCTGCTCTCATAAACTTTTACGTTTCTCTTGCCTATTTTCTCATCATTTTTTATTTTTCTAAAATATCTTATATTCATGGAAAAACGTCGGATGGAACTAGTCTAAGGATAGAGAAAAATTGGGACCTACTAGTTACAATTTATTTTGGTTTCAACTAATAAACATAACAAAAACATGTTTACTAAATGCAACCACAAAACATGTTAACTAAACTAAAGTTAGAAATTTTTTATTTCGAATGCAAATTGTTCTATTATGTATTTTAAATTGTATAAAGTGACCCTAGATATAAATGTTTCAAAAAATTTCATCATATTTGTATATTTAATTAACATTTGTTCAACTTTACCATTAACTAAAGATAAATTACTTGGAATGACTCTAATTGATCTAATAATTATTAGAATGACTCATATTAAATTTTAATTACTAGACTAAAATGAGATATAAGCAAATTACTAAAAGCCCATCTCTAATTTAAGTAACTACAAATTTGCCACATATATAAATTAAAAAAAGGAAAATATATGTTAAATTTAAAAGAAAACATCGACAAAAAAAAGAAAAGAAACAAAGCTTTGTTTTTGTCGGGTATCTCTCTCATGACGACAGACAGAGATAGAACAATCTCCGATCAACAGTCGCCTTCGTCCCTATCCCACTCTGACAACATCTCCTCCATCACAGCCTCCATCACAGCCGCTGTCGATTTATCAGTTATTTTAAGTTAAAATTGTATATTAAAACAGGGAGTCTTTCCTCATTTACTCACAATGTAATCAACTCCATTGGTTATTTTTCCGGAACTTGCCTTGGCGGTTAGACTTTATTTTAACACATCTTCGAATTCGTCTCGCTTCTAACCTACAAAAAGTCAGGCACGACCCAGTCTCCACCTAGTCTTGTAGTATTTGGTTTAGGTATGTTTGCAAATTACAAATGTTTTTCAATTATCTCTAATCTTGTTTTATTGTTTATTAGCAAAAAAAATGCATGAAAATAAAACTTGGACATCCAAATTTATTATCATGTCTCGATTTTGTTTAACTTATAGGGAAAAACAACTTATAGGAACAAACTGATACATGCACAACTTTAAACTGATCAAAGTCTTAAGAGTCAGAATGCAAACGAGAGATAATTGTGTTAGGGACATGATGAGATATCATGTGGCTGTTGGGAGGTGGAGATTAGTCGGGTCCGTGACTTGATCTTTTTTCATCTTCTTGTTGTTGCATTGAAGAGACGACGCCTCCCTTTATCTTACATGGTCCAGCTCCATTCAAGTGAGACAACCGACCATTCATCTATTATTTTTTGAATTTATAAACTATAAGTTTCTTAACATCAACTATATATTATATAATATGATAAACAAAAAGTGTCTAAATTCCCAACTCCTTTTTTTGTATGGTCAATTTTTTTTTCTAGATTCGTCAAAATGAAAAGCTGAATACATCAAAAGAGGCCTTTCCTTTCTGATATACAGATTTAAAAAGTGTAGTCGCAAAAAAGGGAAATAAAATAAAAAAAGGTTTTGTCTTTTCTGTAGTATCCATCCAGAAAACAATGGCGACTGTTCCTGAAGCTGAAGAATCGGGATTGAGAATGACGAGAACCGAGCACGAGTTGAAGAAGCTAGCGACGTCATTTCTAGGCCTGAGCTTCTCAGTGATGCTAGCTCATCTCCCTAGCGACGCGCTATCTCTGGTTCCGCGACTGACGAGGGAGGTCAGTGAGCTGAAACAAGGGCTCGAGGCGGCGGAGGAGCAAGTCCGACAGATGAAATGTCGGCGCGTGGAGGACTCGAAAGCGAACGCGCGCGTGGTGGAGATATTCACTAGCCGCAGGAACGCGTGGCAGGAAGAGGAGAGGCGTCTGCAGAATCGGATTCACGAAATGGAGGAAGAGAGAGAAGAGTTCATGAACAGGATACACGAATTGGAGAGGGAAGTGGGCGAGAGGGATGAGATGATTGGGTTCATGTCAAGAAGATGTATTGAGGAAGAAGAAGATGATGATAATTCCACTGAACGTTACCACACTCTATCTTCTTCCCCTACAGCTTATCCAAGCTCTCATCAGTTCTGGGCAGAGCCGCATAACACTAACCCTTTCCAGGTTTCTATTACTATAACTCATGATGCTTTGATGACTTAGAGAGAGAGAATTGGAGTTTTTTGATTTAGGGTTTTGCTTGTGATTGCAGGATGTACAGTATGAATCTGTGTACCATATGAAGCAATTTGTGCCAAGGTAACATATTTTTCTTTGATTGTGTGATGATCAGAAATTGTAACCTAATTTTTACATCCCACAGAAGGGAATCACCATGGAAGATAGATAGTGAAGCAACAGGTGTTTCTGCGAAACTGAGGTTACTAGAAGAGGAGTTACTAAATCTTGAGAAGGTTTGTCCTAGTGACACTTCAAAGGTTCTCTCTTTGTTGAGCAAACAGGCTAAGAGGTACCAAGCTCTTGTCGGGAAGATCGATGATCTATGCAGAAGAATGGTACTATTTTTATTCTGTAACACATTCTTAAGAGCTAACAAAAAAAAGGCTTAACCTTGTTCTGCTGCTATGTGTTTGTTTTTCAGCAGAGTAGTGATCCTTGCGATGCGACACTAGGACCCGAGTTCAGGACACAGAGTCAAACGGAGTTTCTGCTCGAGTGTTTCAGATTTCAGCAGCGAGCATCGGAGACAGGGCAGAAGCTAGTTGCATTGCAGACAGAAATCACGAGGAGCAACCAAGGAGATCAACTTAACCAAGCCAAGATGAACACAAGAAGGTCACTGGATTTGATCAAGAACAACTTGAAAGAGGTTCAGAGAAACCTCGAGATTTGGCTGGCTAGGATCATTGGAGATCTCGAAGGCATTCTTGCTAGAGACGGTGCTTCGTGTGTTAGAGAATTCTACGTTTCCCGTTACCCTTTTGTTCAGTAGAATCACAACATCTCTGTACTGTAACCTCTCAAGTCTAACTCGCAGTTTTTTTTTTTTTTTTGTTTCTTATGCTTTTGGGAAGTTTAAATGTTCTGTAACCGTGGCTAACCTGCAAGAGATCACCGCAGAAATCTAGATTTGATCTGATAAATAAACAGATTGTGTAAAAACTTGATCTGATGTGAGAGAGATGTAATGCTCTAAAAAGAGACTAATGGCAGATGAACAGAGACAATGTATCTATTCTATACCGAATTGGAAACATAATCTACTACAGAGTCCATTGGCCCTAGTTTTGTTCTGAGTTCATGAACTGGAAGGAGAAGAAGATGAGGGTTCACTATCATAACCTAGACGGATTCTGGTCGCTAGAGGTCTAGCTATCAGTCCTTCGGTAACCCAACCCACCGATTCACTGTCTTCTTTGGCGAGTTCGAACTCTCTTCGCACATAATCTAAAGAAATGTGAAGCCGACCACCCGGTTTGCAGTCTGAGTAAGTGTTTGTGGCTTCGATTCCAGCGTTCTTCTCTAGCCAGTAGAGGTAGTTCACTTGAAACAACGACCTGAGCATGTCTTGTGGCGACGAGCTTTCCTTGAGCATCACCTGACAATTACAAAAAAACTGGTGAGAGATTCAGACAGATAGTAACAAATAATGAAAAGGTTTTATCAATTGCTTACGCAGAATCTGCCTTTGTGTTCTGTAAGGATGTAGCCTTCATTCCGATAAAGATCAACGAGGGCTAATGCTTCTTCTTTGTTGTGGATGACCTCGCTGAGCTTTGAACCTAGCTGAAGCCGTTCCTCTATGTCTGCTGCTGCTGTTTTTGCTTCTGATGACAAGACGAATTCTTTCATCTAAATAAAGCAGATTACAATCAAGCATTGTCTCTTCATCCACGAAAGTTTGAATTTTTAAACTGGTTGATAAGAGATCTCAGAGGGTTTGATAAGGAAAGGAGAATAGTATTCTTCACCTTTTTAGGAGATTTTATGTTTAAGAACCGAACAGCTGGGAAGACTGGTTCTTCGTCGTTGACCTCCTTGACTAGAGGAGCTTGGCCGCTGATGAGATATTCGCTAAAAACCAAACCTGTACAGTAAACAGAGAGATGTTACTTCTCGTGATTACAGAGGGAATTTGATGAATATTGAATGAAGACATACTTGCACGATATGGGTTTAGAGTCCGGAGTTGGATGCACTGGTAAGATTTGAAATTGGTATACATATGGATCGATGTCACAACACAAAAAGCAGCAAGTGCAAGACTTGTTGAGGTTCCAATGCTATTGGCAACAACAATTCCAAGCAGGATACCCATTGACTTGCTCACCATTCCTTGAGCTTCACCTTTGGCAATTACCTACAGAAGAAGCTGTTGATGATGCACAGAATACTAGAAAAAAGCCATATATATATAAAAAAAAGACTGTAGTAGACCTCAGCAAAGTTCCTTTGAGAAGCAAAGCCAGCATTAAAGCAACTTTTAGTAGCAGCCTGCAGATAAGGAAATGATAAGGTAAAATAGTATAGGCATCAACCAAAGCTGCTATAGGTAAAGTATATGCAAGAGAACCTGGATCAATGCAGCAGCAGAGCGGCCAGCACCGGCGGCAGCACCAATCATGACAAAGAAGTGAGGGAAGAGCGGTGTAAGCATCTCCATACCAAAGGCAGCGTTTTCAAGAAGATCAGCAAAGAGTCTCCATCCTTTGGGATGAACATCGAAATGGCGTCCGTATTTGGATAACATAATCTTACTGAGATACCCAATTCCATCTTTAAGCACCCAATTGATCGCTGCAGCTGTAGGGATCGCTCCTTTACCCAACCCAACTGCATAAAGCAAAGACTACCCAAAAAAAACACACACCACGTGTTCGTGAAAATGCCCAGGAGAGATGATAAGCTTAGGGAAATGTACCTGAGTGGCGAGGACACCGCTGATCTGGCTAGCGATTCCTTGAACGCCTCTCCAGAGAGAGTAGTCGAGGTAGTCGGAGGTGACGCTGTTTGGGTAGCCTTCGGGGAGGAGGAACTGAATCAGAAGGTTTCTACATTGGGTAAGGAGATTCTGAGGAGTCAAAGAAGATGATAACTCGAAGGCAGGTTCTTGAGAGACGAACTCATCGTTGAAGTAATCAGGGACAAGTCGCTTCCTTTTGCTTCCTCTCACTTCCCAAACCGTGTCTTTCTCTGCTGTATCTCCGTTACTTTCCGACTCGGGAGCTTTGGCGAGAGCGGCTGATAATTGTGATTGGAAGAAGCAGGACAAGACCAAGAACAGCAAGCAGAGAAATCTAAAACTATGAGAAGGGTCATCAGAATTATCGCCACCGTTAAACCACCAACCGCCGTCTCCGCCGGAGCCATTTCCATTATCATTGTTGCCGCCGACGCCTCCAGCAAACAGCGATTGATTAGGAGTAAAGTTGTCATAAGCAGTGGCAACTAATGGAGGGAACTGGGAAAGCGACGGAAGCGGTTGCCGGAGTGATTGCCGTGGGAGAAATACACGCTGCCGGAAAGAAACATCATTCCACCGACGCGAGGCGACGGAAGCGTCTCCAGTAAATAGATAAGAGCAGCTCATCTTCTTCTTCTCCAAGACTTGGAATATATTCAATGCCCCCCTATGTATAATAAAAGGAGATTTACTCCCTTTTGACTCATGAAAAATGCTCAAATCTTCCATCAATAAAATATAATTTTTTGTTTATTTATTTTAAAATAGGAAAATAGGTTAAATACATCTATAACCATAACAAAATTACATAACTACATGACCCGACCACTCAAACCCGGCCCACCCAAACACATACGGGTATAACCCTTTTCCTAAACCTAAACTCCGCGTTTAGACAGAAAAGAGAAAAAAGAAATTGTCGTTCTCTCCTCTCATGCTCTTCGTGTTCTTTCAGACGTTCTTTCTGATTTCCAGAAACTTCCGGCTTCATCGTTTCTTCTTCTCCTTCGTCTCTTCTTCTTTTCTAATCAAGACTTCATCTTCTGAATCGACATCCTTCATTCTGGTAAGTTATTTTTTGACCTTGATTTATTTGTATCTTGTATCCAGGTCAGATAAAATTTAGGGAGAACTTGTAAATTGTAGTCGAAAAGTTTGGTAAGATTTTAGTAAGCGAGATTGTGGTTTGAAATTGGGGAAAACATCTTGAAACGGTAGAATTGGTATAAATTGAAACAAAAAACCAAGAGCTTGCGATTTTTATGGGTTCTTTCTTATTGGATCCAATTGGTTTTTCTGGTTTATTGTTTGTGATATGAAACCGAAATCTCTTTGACTGTTATGATAAATGTAAACTGAAATGAAGTAGGTGATTTATTGAGTGAATGAAAGGTTTGAGATTAGGCAAAGTAATAATTCTAGATTATGCCTAAATGTGTGTTGTTGTGTTGTTTTTGGATGTTCAGAAGAAGTAGATAATGGCAGGTAACCGTGGAGGAAAAAAAAAGACTACAAAGAAAAGTGGAAAATCCACAACAGCTTCTGTTGCTGAAAAGCATGTGGAAGAGAGCTATCAGACGGAAACAATAGTGATGATATGTGTGACCCCCCCTCTGAGGTATAATATTCTGTTGTGTATTAGTTTTGAATTGAAGCTTTATTGATGTTGGGAAGAGTAACTGAGTTGTTGTGATTAACATCTTGTACAGGGAATGAAGGGCCTAAAAAGAAAGCGTCTATCTATTGGAGGTGGAGTCTCCAGTAGAACTAGAGCTAGAAAAGCGGTATCAAATGGGAATGAAACGGTTAGAGAAGAGAGTAATCCAGTGAGAGGAACGACTGTAGTTTCGCTCTCACTTGATACCGAAAGCGAAGGCATGTCTGCTGTTTCCTCCAAAGTAATTTTTGCATTCATTTTAATCATTTATTTTATTAGTCTTACTAGTAAAAAATGACTAATACATATATATTTGATTGCAGGAAAGACAACCACCACAGCCCCTTGAAATGTACTTTAAGAACACACAGTACCTGAAGACTTGCAAGATTCAGACCAAGTGCCGTGTGAAGAACATAGTTGATGTGATTAAATTCATTTTTTTTCTTTCAAATTTTCATCAATTCTTACTTTTTAGGTTACCCATGGTTTACACAAACATTTAAAAGATATTTCACACAAAATTTCATGAAAAACATACAAGAATTACCTGATGTTTAAGCTTTAAAATCGCCAATGAAGGATGGAGAAGAAGAGCTCTTAACGCGGACAGAGGAGAGAGGAGAGGGAACATGAAGACATGTGGGCCAAGGTAAATCTGATTGGTTAAAGTTGTTTGTGGACCCCATTTAGTTGTTGTGTTTGGTTGAGTGTATTTAATTGAAAAATTAAATGAATTAATGAAGTGGAGAAAAAATATATTAAAGAAAGAAATGTTAGTATTGGAATTTCAAAGATAAATAGGTAATGGGAAAAGAGAAGGGACAACAAGAATGAATTTTTTTCCATAAGGACATTTGGAGTTAAAGTCCAAGGCTTTTACACTCGTGTTCCAAAAGAAAAAAAAGCTTGTACATTTAAGTCTAAGGTTCGAATCTCAAACTATGCAAATTTAGGTTTCAAGTTTCAGAGAAAGCGATTTATTAAAACAATACAAAGGATTTTCAACATGATGCAAATAAATATGGTCAAGACGTAGATTTTATAAGATAGTTTAGGTGATGTAGTTAGACATAAATCCAGCAGCTAATATTATCGGTTGTCGAATCGATGTAATCTTTCCTATATCATAATCGTAATAAATCAACTTAAAAAAAGTAGATAGCATAAAATTAGGGTTCTGATAATATTTGTGTGGAATATTAGGGGGGGGGGGGTTCAAAGAAGGGAAGATATTTGGATGGGGAAGGAGATAGAGAAATTGTGGAGAGAAGTGAGGGAGTTGAGCTTGGGTTCCGAAATCGACCGCCTTCATTCTCCTCCCTCTCCGCTTCACTTTCTCCGAGATTACGTCTCTCAGAGCAAGCCTTGCGTCATCTCCAACGCCATTTCTCACTGGCCGGCTCTCAAACTCTGGTCTCATCCCGCTTACCTCTCCGGAGCTCTCTCGAATGACTATGTCTCACTCCATCTCACTCCTAACGGCTCCGCCGACGCCGTCACTCCGGTTACGAGCGCCGGAGATCTCTGTTTCGCTTCGGCTCACGTCGAGAAAGTTCCCTTCCCGGAAGCTCTTCAGGCCGTTCGATCCTCCTCGTCTGAGCGGGAGACCGTTGGATATTTACAACAGCAAAACGATTGCTTTAGAACCGAGTACTCAACTGTTGCTTCGGACTGCGACGGAGACATCGCGTGGGCTACGGAGGCGCTGGGTTGTTCCCCGGAAGCTGTAAACCTCTGGATAGGCACTCATCTCTCCGTTACTTCTTTCCACAAAGACCACTACGAGAATCTATACGCCGTCGTTTCAGGGGAGAAACATTTCCTTCTCCTTCCTCCCACCGATGTACACCGCCTCTATGTTCAACCATATCCAGCTGCCAACTACTCTTACCATCGAGTCTGTGAGATTCTCACCTCATATTCAATGGCTTTGGAAGCGGGTAGATGAGATAAAGTTTTAAATTTTTTGTAGGATACTGAAACGTTCAAGCTTGAGATTGAGCAGCCACTGAGGCATGTGCCATGGTGCAGTGTTGATCCATACCCTTCGCCTGAGAGGGAAGCAAGTGAGAGATTGAAATATCCTTTCTATTTTGATGGCCCAAAGCCCTTTCATTGTACTCTCAAGGCTGGGGAAATTCTTTACCTGTAAGAATCGCAATCTCTTGTTCATTACCATGTTCCATTGATTTGTAATCTCGGAACAGATTTTCCTCTAGGCATGATCGTCTTCGGTATAGTTTAATCATTGCTGTATATATGCTTCAGTCTTACTTTGGCTTCTTACTGCAAGAAACAAAGATACTTTTGAGTAAATGAGTGGTTTCAGACATATAACAGATCTGGATGTTGCAGGCCAAGCATGTGGTTTCACCATGTTAGTCAAACCCCAGGAGATGGTGGCTATACCATTGCGGTCAACTATTGTAAGACTTTTATTTTTTGCTTCCATACTCTGTTTGTCGTCTGGTGGCGAACCAGTACTTTTCAGGCTCTCCTGCCTCTAATATGCTAAATATGCATCTACTTTGCAGGGTATGACATGCAGTTCGACATCAAGTATGCTTATTTCAACTTCTTACAATCAGTGTCATATGGGTCATCTTCACTCAGTCCAATTCTTTCTTGGAGAGAAGATGAAGATTCGGAATCTGGTGATGGAAAGGTATGAAGAATTGAAACAACATTTTTCTTCCTCATTTCAAGTTTTACCAGTCATAGCAAAAGCTTGGAGATCTGAACGTTGCATTTGGAAAATCTTAAGATTGAGAATTGTCTGGATGTTGTTTATTTGATCCTTGCCATGTCATTTGGTTCTTTCTCGACTATTCCGTATGTTTTTTTTTGTCTCCGAGAAGTTCTTTAGAAACATGGAATCATATGAAAGCTCTTAAATTCTATGAATTGTATAACTTCTTTGTTGATGACTTCAAGGAAAACGTACCAGTGTTTTCTTGGGTCTTAAAGACTTGTTCTTGAGTTGGTGATGGTGCTAGATTTTGGCAGTGAGAGCATGTGGATCAGTGGAGGCCATAAAGTGTGGGTTTGAATAAAATAGGTTGATACAAGATAAGCTGGTTGGTATGTACAGGAAGGATGGGTTGGTGAAAGATGCAGAAAAGTTTTAGCTGCTCCAACGCTATGGCCGCCAGTTATATGCGGAATGGGTTTCACGTCGAGGCCATTAAGCTTCTCTATCAGATGAAAGTGGCCGGCATCGAAGTGTATAACAGACTCGTGAACGAGGTGAAAGACTACTAGCTGTTCTAGCTAGATGATGAACCTGATAGTCAAGAGACTGTTGTGCTTAAGCCATGTAAATGTTGACGTGCTTACACACACACACACACACGCAAACATAGATATATACTGTTTGAAAAGTATAATAGTCACTAGTGCCTCAAAAAGAGATCAAGAAAACATCACAGCACGCTCAAGCTATTTCAAGAAGCCGGGCTTTTGGTTCAATCAGCAGATTTTGGTGAAGAGATGGGAATGTTGGTGAATAGATGTCCCATTGGTTTGTTCTTATGGTCTTTGTAGATCAAGGGTTCAGCTTCCTTTGAGGTGATCGGGATGGTACCAGTTGCTGCAGCTTTCTTTTCCTTGTAAGACGCCCAAGTGACACTGTAAAGACCTGCGATGATTGCACATCCGCCTAAAATGCTAAGAGAGAGGAAAAAGATGAGTGAGTAAGGTAACTTCAGACACATCCCATCAATTGCTGAGAATATCCAAAAGAAAAAAAAAAGGAGTGAAGAGTTTTAACCTCCCCAAGTAGATAGGGCTTCCTAGGAAGATTCTGGACAAGAAGGCTGAGGCTGCAGGTTGAAGGGGGTTATAAAGAGCAACCAAGGAAGGACCCAAAATCTTATTTGACCACGTCAAGAGACCATAGTTAAGGGCAGATGCGATTACTCCCTGGACAGAGGAAGCAGCAGAGTTACTGATTTGGAGTCTATAGATCAAACATATATAGTGTGAGGAACTTACTGCGTAGACAACTGCAAAGAATTCGGATCGTGTGAGACTCCAGTTGGTTGACTCATTGGTCATGAAAAAAGCTGATGTCACCATGAACATGGTCCCAAAGAAATACGAGTATGCGGTCACTGAAAGATTTGCCGGATACTTCTTTAGGACTGGAGCCTGATCATATTTTCATATCCAAAGACAATAAGATATTCTGAAACAGGGGGTGCTTGGATCTATGTGGAAGCAAAAGGACACATGCCTGAATAGCAAGAAAAGCAGCCATGCAAGTGCAGTTCCCAATCAAGCACAAAACTCCCAGATTCCATCTCCCAATTCCACTGAGAAAGCTAGACACCAAGTGTCCAGATCCAGATGCTTCAGGGTGTCTTATTTCACCATGACCCAAGAACTCAACCTCTGTTTCCCCAAACAAAGCCGGTCCGCGAAACAAAACCATCAACACGGCCCCAGCGACACAGACCAGCGTACCTCCTACCTTAGCTTGACCTTCTAGTTTGAATAAATTCAATCTCTCTGTTCTGCATCAACACATCGAAAATGGAAAGAAGGCATAGATGATTCTCTCATCTTGCAAGAGTAAAGACAGAGACCAACCAATCAAATATTTACCCCATAATGAGAGCCAAGATGAAAGTAAAAACGGGAATAGAGGGCTGAATGGCTGCAGCATAAGTGGGATTGGTGTAATTGAGACCGACCAGGAACAAGAGCTGATTCCCAAATATCCTAATCACAACAAAACCAACATACATACACACAATCATGGAGATTACAGAAAAGAGTAAAGAAGAAAACTTTTCAAATACCCAGTTAAGCCGAGGAAGAAGAAAGCTAAGATAAAGCGTCGGTTCAAAGGAGGTCTTGTCTTCTTGTCACGGATATAAGCAAGAGGAGCGAGAATGGAGAGAGCAATGAGATCACGAAAGACGCAGAAGACCAGTTGGTTTACGCCGACGTTGAGAGCTACTTTGGTTATCACGTGATAACCTCCGTTGAACAATTGCACGCAGACCATGGCCACGTGTGCCTTCCACGCCTCACTCTCCATGGGCCTGTATTTTCTTTTCCGACGGTTCTTGTTACCGGAGAGAGAGATGAAAGCCAGGGTGGTGACTGGAATTAAAAGACAAAAAGACTTTATTTAAAGAAATATTAAAATCTTGAAATTGATTGCTCAGCGAATCTCTTTCTGTCGAAATGTGGTTTTCAAGATTGAACGAGACAGAGGAACTAACAAATGACAGTGAAGTCATTGGCTTCAGACACAAGCATGAATTGCGATTTTGATCCTATTTACCCGCCCTTCCCTGATTACTCTACTAGGCTTCCCTTATTTTTCTTTTATTTATAGAACCTAAAGTAAAACTAAATATGGCATACGGTAAAATATCCTACAAATGCATACAAAGTTATTGAGATAACTAAAACATTCTTGGGAAATCTGTTTTTTTTAGAGCAAAAAAAAGGTAACTATGTCTCTTTAGACTAATCTGTACTACTTTATGTCCTATTAGACTAATTTTTTCGAAAATGGCAGTAATGCCCTTAAAATTGTAATTTTTTTAAAAAGATAAATAATGAGTTCGACAAGCGGGATCGATCGATCCAGATTTACAAGTTACAGTGGATCGATCGATCCCGATAATTATTCAGAACAAAAAAAACGCGAAATATATACTGATCGACCTGGTCCATTTCACTCGATCGGCGAAGGTCGATTCCTTACAGATCGACCGATCCACTAAGTATAGATCGATCGATCCCGTGCCCAGGAAAGAATCCCAAATCGATTTTTTTGGTTTTGTATGATTATATCCGGGTTGATTTCCACTTGATTTGAACCGACCAAGCATGAAATATAGAAGACGGCTAAGAAGGTTGCCAAGGTATTTTTTGTCGTTTTTTTTTGTTCTTTTTCGTTTTTTTTTTTTTTTTTTAAAAATCGATTTTTTTTTTTAAAAATAAAAGTGAATATTCTCAAATATTTTGTTTCCATATTTTTAGGAACTGATTTCTTATCCGTAGAATACAACTAATATGTAGAAATCAATTTCTACAGTTTTTTAGAATTATAGTAATGTTTAGAATTTAATTTCTACATGTTTTAGATTTATAGTAAATCTGTAGAAGTCGGTTTCTACATGTTTTAGAATTAGATTAATGTGTAGATTTTGATTTCTAAGAATTTTAGAATGGTAGGTTAAGCGCGGAATGTGTATTCTACATATTTGTAGAATACTCCTATTTACGTAGATCACGTATTCTAAACATTGTAGATTCAATGAAAAAAAGTAGATTTCGTTTTCTACTTCGTAGAATGTCATTTCTACTTTTTTTAGAACATAATCTGAAATTTATAATTATAACTTTTTTATAACTGGAAAATATACCATTAAGTTCATATAGGTATTTTAACAAATGTTACTATTTTTCCAAATTTTTTTTGTTTGTAAAACTATTTATTAAAATTATTTTCATAAATATTAAAGGGTATTATAGGAAAATATGACACAAAATATAGATTAGTCTAAAGGGACATAGTTACTATTTTTTTGCTCTAAAAAAACAGTTTTCCCAACATTCTTTAGTAGACTGTAAACAAACCATCATTTTATTAAGGTTTCGAACGAGAAAGGCAGACATAACTGGTTTAGACAATTTGATAGATCCTGGGGAAAAGAAGAAAAAAAATTCTGAAATGGACCTTCCAGCGTATAAAAAACATACTAATAATAAAATTGTTAGTTCAACAAAAATACTAAACAACAATTTTTAGCAAAAGCAACACACAAATAAAATAATTTTTTTGCATCTTCTTTCTCGCAACCATTTGTTTCCACCAATGATTCATACTTAGTCAAGTTTCTTGAACCTGAAAAGAAAAGAAAAACAGTAGTCATCATAAGAAACAAAAACAAAAAATCATAAGAAACAATTTTTTCGAACTTTACTCGATCCAAAATCATGTATAATAGTTTCAAAATCAATGTCTTCTAACATTTATGTTTCAATGCATAAAATAGTTAAACCATTTATTCTTTCTTGAGACATTGAAAACCGTAAATGTTTTTTTCAGTAATTTAATTTTGAAAAACTTCTTTCCGCTGAAGCTGCAGTCACATGTATAGTCAAAAGAATGCAATAAAAATTGAAACATTTTGATAATAACTCACACTTTCAACAAATTCAAAAAATTCACTAGGTTCCAAAGGACATCAGGTAAAGTAGTTTGCAAGATTCTCAATTCAGAATAAAAATCATTTAAATTAATATATGAAACATTACCATGAGATTTGTTTTGTGAAAGTTAGTACAATGTTCTTGTAGTTCACTTTTACCTAATGCTTTTAGTTTTCTCAAATCAAATAAGAACCCAAAAACATTTATAAAATTCACCATTTGATCAAAATTTTTTTATTGAAGATATTGTCATGTCCACCACAACTAAAAAATAATTAACTCTAAAATCATCTTCACCCGTTAGTGCTTCTTCACCTAACTAATTTTCTTCAAATTGTTTTTCCTAAAAATGCCACGCTTGTTTGGAAATATATGATCGACATCCATATCATGAGCAATACTTTGAGCTGTACTCAAATTAGAGGTAAATTCTTCATGTCTATACTTCTCCAAAAACAAAACTACACATTCTAATTGTTTCACAGCATTATCAATGCACACAGATTTAGCTTGTAAATTATTACTCACAGAATTAATAACAAACAAAATTTCATATTAAATGCCAAGCCAAGTAAGCATTTGAAATTATCAAATCACATGATTAAGCTTTCATCATCACTTTTTGTAAGAGCATCATCACATGATTCATATAATTCCAATATACCGAGCTTATTTTTGGAGCTTGAAATCTGATGGCTTTGACACTTTTGATTTGATTCTCCCAACGAGTATTGCATAAAGATTTCATTGTAAAAGGAAGGAACATGGTCAAGTAAAATCTTCCATCTCTTTGTAGAACCAGAAAACAAAGCATTTATGTGCTGTAAAATTCCAAAGATTGAAATGACTTTTGCACATGAATGAGCCATATAACTAAGCACAAGATTAAGACTATGACAAACGCATGACATATACAATTCTTTGGATTTATATCAAGAAATATTTTCTGAACACCTTGATGTTTTCCTTTCATATTAGAATCATTATCATAATCTTGACCTCTCATATTACCAACATCAAGAGTAAAAGACTTTAAAGCATCTAACAATTTTTCAAAGAGTCCTCGAATGGGTCATCTACTTTAAGAAGTACTCTTTTGCTCTTAGTTTTTATTTGAAAAATCTACACATCGTACTATTAGTCATTTACTCTGGGTGGCTCACATCCGGTATACAATCAAGAATGACAGAATATTTTTTTTGCTTCTTTACTGACTTCTAAGGAAAGTTGAACATTATGAGCTAAAAGAGACATAAACTCATTTTAAATAATATGACCAGGATAATGATGATGGATTTCTTGACTTTGAATGAGTCTATTATGATCTTGCATTACCAAGTCAAATTTTACAACCATTCCAATAGAGTCTAAGAAATTACCATTGTTATCTTATAAAGTTTCTCATTTTCTGCTAAATTCTAAGTTCTGTTTAGCAAGAAAGTTCATTACAGCAATTATTCTAGTAAAAATAAGCCTCCAAGCTCTTTTTTCTTTTGACATTTCTTTTTATAATTCTTTATCTAACGTTAAGTATTTCCTCAATCTAACTTTCAATTCATTCCAAGTTTTCATGTTAGTCATATGATATATCAACAATTCTTTCATGGTGTTTAAGCCGCTCACTAAGATGCTTCCAATCTTTTAATCCATCACTAGCTAATGAACTTATGAAAATACCAGAGTTAAACAACTTGCAACAAAAACAGTAACACTTATCCTCATTTTTTGAATAAACCAGTCAATTTCTATCACGAATTTCCCCATTAATAAATTTCCTAGAAAAATAAGCATATGAAAAACGTCTAGATCGCTATTCTCTAAGGGAAACACAAGATTTATTTATCTTTTAGACCATTTTTTTTTCAAAATATACAATTATCTATCAGAGTAAAAATATTTTTAAGAGCGCACAATTTAAAAATAAACAGATTAACCATTTATTTGCATTAATAAGTTCATTCCATAAAAATATAAAACTGATAAAATTTGTTTTGGAAAGCATAAAATGATATAACTATAAATTATTTATGTTTCATGTTTAAGATTATGATTATTAATACATTAAATTCAGAATTTAAAAAGTGACACAATAATTTTGTCTAAAAATGAAAAAAATAAAGATATGCCTTATATCCACTCGATATTTATTAAAAAGACATATAACATCTGTATATCAAATTTTCTTTACAATTTTTGACCGCAGATGGTACCTCCACATTGATTAATTTTATATTAGAATCATTAACTTTATGTATGAATGGCAATTATGGGTGAGCAAACTGTTTGTACGAGAGATATGTCTTTTATAATGCTTCCCATTTGAAATCTAAAGTTTTGAATGGTAAAAGCTGTCGGTGAAGGTCATGCAAATCAAGTGAGATAAATGCAGATCAAACAGGTCATGTGGGACAGATGTAGATCAAGAAGATAAGATATTTTTATGGTTAAAAATCAGTTCAAAAATGGAGATCATATATTTAAATTACAAAAATTACAACAAAAAACCAAAACATAGAATATAAGTACAATACATAAAAAGGTAAATAATTTAATGAAAAGTATTTCATTTTTCCATGACATATCTGCAATATTATCTCTAGTTTTTGTCATATGATCTCCATCAACCATATTTGTTGTCACCATGTCAGTTAGATCACTTTCTAAATTTTCGTTGATGATATTTGCGTGTCCCATTACTTCAAAAAAATCTTCATCAAAATAATTTGAAATTTTGAAAAAATATGTAGTCTCATAGTAGCAATGCGACTCTTTTTTGAACATGAATATTATCTCGAAAAATCACACGAATCTTTCATTTCTTCTTCCAAACTCCAAATTTCCAACAGAACATAGAGATGCATGACATTGATTAAAAAATTCTTGTTTATTCCTAGAAGGACTATTGTTGAAATGAGACATGTGATACCTAATAACTCCATTCCGAAAAGATCTATAGGGAGCTAAAAAACCTTGCTTATTTGGATACATAGAATCAACTACACAATACTTGTCTTCCTAATGAGATCCTAGGATGTTGCTCTGGAATAGATGAGATAATCCTTAGAAGAAACGAATCAAAGACTCAAATTCCTTAAGCAAATGGATAGGATAGTGACACAAGAGGGGTTGATCTCTTGATACTCCTAGATGGATAGATCGGATATGACACACCGATATAGATCCCCTTAGGCTGTTGGATATTACACACCAACAAGAACACTCAGAAACTCGATTGCAAGTAGTAGATAGAACAAATTTTTAAGAATAAGAGATTGCATACGTAGATAGATGAGTTCGAAACACATATAAAGGAAAGACTTGTACATGCACAAGCTTTTGAGAATGACAAAGGGAGTGAAGACACACGCTCCCTTGGAAAACAAAACAAAGACCAAGTTTGAAAGCAAAACATAACATAAGAACTTAGGTTTAAGGTAGATAAGTTGGTCCGAGATAAGGTTAGACCGAGGTCATCAATCAGGTAATTTGGAAGCAACATATGGCCTTGTTAAAAATCTATCTTTGGAAAACCCAGTGGAACAAAATCAAAGATAGGGAAAAAAATCACACATATGTTACTTGCCTAATTGATGATCAGCTTGATGGTGAAACATCTTGAATGGTGATGAGTGTGTCTTGATTAATCAAGCTTTGACCAAGACATGATTCTTGCTTCCATGACATCTTAAGTAATCCTCCAAAAGCTTCATTGAGTTTCTTGGTTCTGGAACGAGTGAGTCATAGGACCATCAGGAATGACTACGGCATCTCCATCATTCGGCTTTTCCAAGCTTTAAATATCTTCATCAGCTAGCTGGTCCATGATCACATCACTTCCGGAGGAAAAGGAAATTCAGAATCACTATTTTGCGCCATCGTAAGAACTGTTGTATCTTGACATGATCCGATGTTCCATTCCAAATATATGTAAACAACAAATTTAGATGATGTATTTCCATAATATTAAATGAAATCGTATCATGATGATTCAAATACATTACTTGAAGTTCAAGCTTCAGTTTATCGCATATATGAATTCCATTCATAGCTCATACAAATCCACTTAAATATGGCCAATATCTTCTGTCCATTTGTAGTCTTTCAGGAATTCGATGTAGTTCTTGTTATGTTGGAGTCTTGACATAATCAGAAGCAAGTACTTCCATCGCTCTAAGAACTTCAAAAAAATTTCTATTTTCGTATCTTGTGCCCATCCAAATTTCATAATCCAACATCTCTTTGAACGTCATTGTGCCCATAAATTCGCAGAAACATGCCACACTCTCTTCAATGCTAACATTGAGAGTAGGTTGTAAACCATAATTTGATTTCAATATGCCACATAAAGATCATGAAAGGATCAAGAGACATTCATATTAATTGAAGACACGAATCAGCATCTTCTTATAGTCGACGTCAAAATTTTCTTCATCCTAAACCACCATCCGTTTGAACTGGTCCTCTTTCAAAATAGCAATTGATAGCTCAATGATAGTTTAATAAATTAATAAATAAATAAATAAATAAATATATATATATATATATATATGTGAATTAAAATGTAATATTAATGTAAATATTGTACATTATATAAATATTTTTTAAATTAAAACTATTTTTTTGAAAATATCTCTATATTTATTTATTTTTTGCTTTTAATATGTATGAATTAAATAATAACACATTTTATACTTTTGATTAATATAAACATACATATGCAAATATATTATTTTTAACATGCATGTTATAGGTAAAACTATAAAATATACCATAGATATAAAGTTTTTCAATTAAATAAACTATATTTCATAAAATATACCATAAATATCTCGACCCTTTGTCTTAAAATTACTTTGGTTTTGTTTTAAATAAATTATCGATATATTTTTACTGACTCGTGATAAATATCTATTATAATTTTTCTAGTAAATCTAAAATAAGATACATTAGCTCACTTGGTTCATCTCCATTAGCCAAAGTTATTAATTACGATAATATTTTTATAGTAGGATGCCACACCAAATGTAAATAAAATTGCATTAACAACAAACATAAAGGATAATACTGAATGTGACATTTTATTTGTTTTCTATAAAATAAAAATATTATTTTAAATTTTCTTTTTCTTGTTATAATCTCCACGTTCATTCTCATTACTCTTTTTCATGTATATCACACTAATAAGAAAATTTAACTAACCTACATAATCGATTGTGTAGAGGAACCCTATTTGTTAATTATATATATATATATATATATATTGAATTGGAATTTAAAGAAATACATTATACCTAGATCAGATAAAAAAATTATCTTTTTTCTAAATTATGAATTTAGTTTGGTATAAATATAAGAACTAGTTTTTAAATAAATATCATTTAATACTTTTATAGCATCTCCAACTATCAATACTATTAAAACGGAAAGAGTTTAAATAAATATATTTAAAAAATGTTGTTTGGACCATTTCATTAACTAATAATATTTTGGTCTTACTTTGATTTGAACAAATACTATGTTACCTTAAATTTCTCTAATAATCATTTAGTCAAAACTTTTATTTATTGGACCCATATCTTTTTGTAAACGAAAAGATTGTACCATATATATATGACCACATAAATTTAGTTCACGAAAATATAATATCACATACACTTTATTATACTCTTCTCTAAATATGTCTCATTAACTTCATAATTAAGATAAGTTTAAAAATTATATATTATGTTAATTTTATTTTATTGATAAATAACAATTTAGTATTTAAGATAAGTTTAAAATTATCAAAACTCCAACAAATCTTTTTTTACTGCTCAACAAAAAACTTACAAATCTATACTATTAAATTAGCCAAAAATCTCTCAAATAAATCTTAAGTTTCACCAACTGAACAAATGTAAATTTTGTAAAATGCACAAAAATATAATGAAATGTTAGATTTGGGCATTCGGGTCTTCGGGTCAAATATAAATCGGTTTGTTTCAGGTCCAAGTTCTTTGTGTCTTGGGAATTTATATCCAACTAGGTATTTGAATTTTTTTGTTCAGATCGGTTCCTTTTAGTTCCAGGTCAGTTTGAGTCAATAATTCAAGTATCTGTAAAATTTACTAGTAATTTGGCTACGTTATGAGTCTAACTCCGTTCGAGTACTTAAAACCCTTTCATTAAAAAAATACCCATATTTTAAATATATTTTTAAAATTTGGAATTTACCCAAAACCTGAAACTATAACAGAAAAAGCGAATCTAAAATTTACAGTAATATTTTTATACTCAGAACATATATGAATTACTCAAATATAAATATTATGAACAAAAAATTCTAGATACTTTGGGTACTCGGAGTCCAACAGAGACCCGCATGTCCAAAAAATCTAATAGGTACTTTTTCCCAATCCCGAACCTCAACCTGTATTTCGTATTGGTTTGGTTCGTTTATCAAATTTAGGTAAAATTTCCATACTTAAGAAAGAATTACATAAGTGTATATATAAAATCTCGAATAAACCTATTCATAAGTTATATAATTTTAAATAAATTTATGTATTCGATATGATACGACTTTATAACATAATAATACACAATATACTCAAAATACTATCTCATATACAACTTTGTACATAATCCATAAAACCTGCACTTTGAAAGCGCGGGTCAAAATCTAGTATTACCTTAAAATGGGATGTAAGGAAAGAAGGAGAAGTTCCACAACACAACACAACACATCACGAGGCGTCTACTTTTTCTGGGGTCAAAATTATAGAAGTAATAAGTAATTATATTTATAGATGATTACTGATTATTTTGAATTAATTTAATTTTAAAGAAAAGTATATATTGGCTAAAAGGGAGGTCGAATAACCGAACATCATCAAAAGTAGTGTGAATAAAACTGCATACAAATGAACTTTTTTTTCCTATAGAATAATGACAAAAAGTTAGTACTTTGTGCAGTTCTTCTGCTTTTCTCTTTTTATAGCTGTCAAATGGGTGGGTTAACCATTGGTTGTCCATGTCCAAATATAAATGGGTATATTTTGGTGACACCAATTTGTTCATGCGTGTTATAAATGGACATGAATCCCAAGACCAATGGGCAATAGATCGGACTTTTTGAACATGAACGGCCCAATTATCACAAAAATCTAGGGTTTCTAAACTTTAGGGATTTGAGCTTTATTTTATCTTTCGTCATTTTCTCGTTCTCAAATCAAAATTTTATCTTCAAATCGACTTTTCCGTTAAAATCGCAATGAGTTTTTTTTTGCCAAAAATCGTAAAATTGAGTTTTCTTGCCAAAATCGTAAAATTGAGGTTTCTTGCCAAAATCGCAAAATTGAGTTTTTCTACTAAAATATTTAAATCAAGTTTTCTGACAAAATCGCAAAATCAAGTTTTCGACCAAAATCGAATATTGGCCAAGACCACAAACAAAAGTTTTCGTTAAAATCGTAAAAACAATTTTCCCCACAAAATCTTATTTTTCCCATTAAAGCCACAAAACAAGTATTCCGGTTAAAATCAAGGAATCTTGTTTTTTTCCGCCAAATTCGAAAAAAAAAGTTATGATGTTTTGAAACAAACCTTGTAGCAAATTTGTATTGTATGCGATTTTCCTATATAGTACTGTAATGGTCTCCATGGCAACCCATGTTAACATGGGCGTTAATGGGCCTGGTCCTTAATGGACTCGGTCCTTAATGGACATGGCTACTCTTTGTGTGCAAACAACAAATGGACAAATATATATGAAAAAATAGACGTGGACTAACCCATTTGACAACTCTAGTCTTTTGAACTTCAAAGAACGTGAATTGTTGCTTGTCATTGTACTGATTCACCATTCAAACATTAATGTTTACAATGGAGAGTGGAAAAAAAGGTGGACCATCGACTAGTGGAACAACATGCTTTTTTCCTCCATTCACAAATAATATTTGTAAAGACAAACATAACTTTAGAGACATAGTTCTAATTTTTTTTTTGTTTTTTTAGCAAGAATGATGGAGGAACTCTTATTTTCAAATAAAGAGAGTTGGTTGAGTGGAGCATAGAATTTGAAGCATTTTTTGTTGCGTTTAGTATTTGTTTTTGAAAACATTTAATGAAATTTAAATAGAAATTTTATATATTTTATAGAATGTATTATAAAATTATAGTTTGAACTTTATTTTATCCTCTTCCACCATTCAAATTGTACTATACATTATCAAAGCATGGTTTTATCCACTTTTAATTAGTAAAACAATTTTTTAGTTTTAAATTTATATTTTCATATTTTTTGATGATTTATGTAAACATAATATTTATTTATATTTCATTGAATTCAAGCTATTTCAGAAATAAATAATTTTAACAAGAAAAGTAAATGAAAATAATTTTTGTGAAATAATTTTAAATTTATTTTACACCTTTTTAGCGAAATATAATGATTTTATTTATAAAGTATTTTTTTTAAAAATAACTCTTCTTAATTACAAAACAAATAGTGTAAATTATTGTATAGATTAATTTAAATTTGTACAGATTTTAGACCACTTTTATACACTTTCACCGTTCAAACCTATGTTTTGAACCGCTAAATCTGCTTAATTCACACTTGTTCCGCTCGGTCCGCTACGTTTGATACGCTGTCTCCATTCGGAGTCTAAATGTTAAAAATATTGAATTATTATAGTCTTTAAAGAGTCCAACAAAATAAAAGAAAATTCCAGTAATGTTGTATACGTTGTGGTGAATGTCACTAACTTATCTTCTAGTTAGTGGACAAAAATACAAGTCCAGCAGAACAATTGGATTTGTGTTAAAAAAATTTAAAATATTTGTTAGTCGCTAGATCCCGATGGAATTGTGAGTACGGACCAAACGATTTTATGATACTATTATGCATGTGTGATTTTATTAGCTTTGTGCCTTTGAACTATAGGTTTTGTGAAGGGATCCGACTCATTTTTTATGTTGTTGGTACGAATCTAAGTTGACTTCCTTGGTTAAACTTACAATATATCAGTTTTCTAATTACATATTTAATACTTGCCTTAATCTACCTGGATCCTCCTTCCCTCCTTCATGCCTTAGTTATGTGATCAAGCTATGTCTTTACCCTTTCGGGTTTGATCCTGATCTGCATCAACAAAGTAGGTGTAAGCAACAAATTTTCTTTGTGAGTGCGGTCATCCTGTCTCATTTAACATAGTAAAGCAAACATATCAAAACAGTAAATCTATCAAGTCAGTTATGCTTATAAACTGACGCTTGACAGACTTAATCGTCACTCAAGAACATATAGCAAGTAAGTTTTAAAAATATCATAAATTTATGTATATCTATATGAAGCTATATTAATAAATATGAATAAAAAACTCACGCGTACATGCGGATCAGAATTTGATTTTTATTAAAACTAAAATTTTGTCAAAATAATTATGCTTTTGAAAGTGAGAATAAATGTCTTGTATATCACTAATGAGATCGCACACAAATTGTTAAATGAATATTTTACAAGTTTAAGATCAAACTAATGTATATTTATCAACTAATGACAACATTTTGGGATCAAAGAGATGTGTTTCATCTAGTGTTGGAGCGAACAAATTAACGGTATAATCTTTTGATCATGTTAAATAAGTATAATATTTCTTAAAAAGCACATAGGTCATTAAATTATGGGCATAAAAATGTAAAAGAAAATTGATAACACATGACATAACTATAATTCATATGTTGGCGTTGCATATGTCTATTTAACTACTTTAGATAATTAAATCTAAAAATCAAATGTTTTGATCAATCCCATTTTATGCAGAGTTTTCTTAATGTATAATAAATATTTATATAATAAATATAACATACATAAGAATATCAACAAATTAAAATATTTCAATATTTTCATAAATAAATGTTTATTTTCATAATTTATTTAAAGTTCAAGTTATTTTGAGTGAATTTTAACTAATGTGGATATGTATATTTGTGGATACTAATAGGTTTTAGATTTAGATGAACATCTTTTGAATTCAAATACCCTAAAGTTTTAAGTATTCAATTTGTGTCGCCCTAGTCTACTATCAAAAGGTTAACACTTGAATTTGAAACGGTAATATGTATTTTTATGGTTAGGTGTCCTTGTTTTACACCATTGCCAAATCGATATCCTTTATATACTAAAGTACAAATCACTCAAAAATATAAAATTTTGACACATGTTACTACTTCACAAAACTAAAAATAATTCAGAAGTGTACCACTTTAAAGTTGATTTCAAATATTTATATAACTACAAAACAATAATTCCTATTTTTTTATTACAAACGCACGTTCCAAAATAGTAAAATATAAATTCTAAACCGTAAACAATAAATTTTGAGGCCTCAACTCAAGATCTTTTACACATTTTTTGTTGTTGTAAAATATGCATTTACTTCTAAAAAAAAACCATCACATTTAACCGGATAACAATACTTCTATCTGGATACATACTGATATTGTCTGGATATTTTCATCTGGCTAATTCAACTCAAGATCTCTTAACACCAATTTTTGGTACAATATACACTTATATGTATACAAAAGAACCATCACATTTAACTGGTGACTAACAATACTTTTATCCTGTTATATTATAATAATGTCCGGATATGTTCATCTTGCCAACAACACTTTAAGAACTACTTAATAATTATCATTTATGTAGTTGTTTGAAGTAGCAATTGAATAACACTAGAATTAGATGTGTTTGAAGTAAATATAGTTTTTTGAAATAGACAAATACAAAAACAGTAAATAACGGCAATAATAATGAGTGAGTGAAGTGTTTTTGTTAGACAGACATATGTAAGGAATATATAGGTGTAGGAGGTGGGTGAAGTTATTAAGTTCTACGCATGTAGTCGATATCACATTTGAACAACTCATAATGTCAGCTACAGTTAATAGGTATAAACTTAGGGTCTGACTTATTAAGTAATATGTATAGTATATGAATAGGGGTTCTCGTTTGTCATTCACCGAAAATACACGAAACTTCGTGTATATGAAAAGCAAATTCTCTTTGTTTTACAAGACTGGTTTGCTTCACACATGAAAAATCAAATCGAGGTCAAACTAAAATCTTGTCCACTTTCTCTTCTTTTTTAGTTCTTAATAACTTAAGGGCGGCAGCTATATCAGAGCAACAATAACGAACTTGACATAACAAATATGATTAAATATCAAGAAGGTGAATTCTGCATAGGCTACTATTGATGTACGATTCTGTAACCGTGTCTTGTTTCACAAGGAATACGGTGAATCACCATAAGAGATCAACCATCCGTGTTTCATGGGGCTTATCCAGTTACGAGAATACATTTAACGAAATGCATGAATGTCATCAGTCATCATAACGAATTATGATTTTTATATGAATATCACCTTGTATATTAAATTTTACCTGATCAAACATTTTTCATTAATATTATTGACGGTTAGTGATTCACTAAACTCCACCACTAACTTCCCCTTTTCTAAAAAATAACAAGATATATAGCATGAGAACAACATGAATAACCTTTTCAACATGTTTGTGGCAGAGCCTGTGTCATCTCACTCTTTTTGACATCTTTTGGGACCAAACCCAAATCAATGTCGCCATTAAAATCCATACCATATCTCTCTGCTACGGGACTAACCTCTGGAATTTTCACCTGAAAATACAAATCAATGACAAAGTGTTGTCTTGTTAGAAGGATTCACTATTGGCAAACCATCATTAAAAACAAAACACAATATTACGCAATGGAAATGAACTTGGACTCTGTATGATGACTGATCAATCAAACAAAATATGAAAGAAAAAGAGTTCGAAACCTACATGTTATCAATGCATCTCACCAATCATGTTTCATCGTCAAAATCATCAGCCACTGAGTTCTCTTGGCAGATAAATGTGTTATCCTCAACACGATTTGAAACAACAGGCTCCCACATCGTTGTCTCATTCCCATGCGCAGTGTTCTCACCATCTTGCTCCTCCTCTGCAGCTTGTTCAGCCCCATTACAAAGTTGGCCTGCTGCTCCTTGATCCCAGTCTACACCAGCAGGCTCCACAGTCTTCTTTTCTGAACCCATCTCGTTTCCTGTTTGCTCTTCATCCCCATTAAACGCTAAAGCAACAGCTTCTTGTTCCTCTGTTTGCTCTGCTGCTTCCTTCTTCGGCCTCTTCCATTTCTTAGTGGACGAAGTACCATCATCTTCAAAATCTTCTTCTTCTCTGTCTCTGTGTCGATACACCCACAGCTTCCTATCAGAATCGAATTGTACACAAGGGTCCCGCTCATAGTGCAAACGATCTAATGCACCACTAACGACTTGATTTACTTGTACATCGGTTACATCCTCCATGATATACTGTGAGTCTCTTATTAAGGTACAAACATCAGCTCTTGTCCCAATACTACCGGGCAATCTGGCAGCGGCATCTCTCACAAGACAGAGAATTGTGACATGTGGTGGTCTCTCTCGTTTCAACATGAAATGGTCCCGGGCTTTTGAGGTTGGCTTCCCTCCACCTCTTCTCAGAGGAGCAACAATCGACTTCCTACCATCAGCAGCCGTGTACACAAACGCTCTGTCAGAAATTGAGTACCTCAGAAACTCTTCTTTGCGGAAATATTCTCTGGCTTCTTCAGAACTCTGGGGAATCGTGTTAAGACTCTTCTGTGCTCTCAGATCCTTGAACCTTTCTTTCTCATCAAGGTTACACTGCATGAGTGACAATGGTGGTTCGGGAAGACTGCCTATTTGCTGAAGAGTTTCCTGACTATTTTTCAGCCAGTTTGCAAATGAATCAACCAACTTGACAAGCATCTTGTGCGTGAGACCCCAAGCTTCAGGCGATGTTACCTCTTCAACAGTTTCTTGATCCGAAGGACTGAGAACAGGGCCAATCCAAGACCAGCATTTCTTGGACTTCTCAAATGCTACAAGTGGCTTCCAACCCTTTGCCCCTAGAGGTGAGGTTTTCGACGAGAAGATCTTCAGAACTCCTCTAATCAAATCCTGAAGCGGCTCTTGTGCCTTGAGGATCAAAGGATCTAACGGCTTTGACGTGACACAGCTAGTAATCTCCTGGATAGTGAGGGATGGCAAGTTCTCACTTCCCTGCTGTGGAGACTTGTTATCCTCTGCATCCTTGGGAATGGGAGCACCATTTTCTCCAGCTTCATGTTCTGTAGTCTCCACTGCCATAGGTTTGCTAACATCTAATGGATCTTCAGGACAAGAGCTTGTAATTGCCATACGCACTGCTGTAAGAAGATGCATAATGGAAAAGGAGAAGCCACTGTGAACTGTCGGTGTGATCAACACATACGGCTTCTTCTGCGGTTTGGTTTCCACCTCTGCTTCACTTGCACTCTTTCCTACTTTTGGTGTTTCAGAGGTTTCCAGATCGAGAAAATCAACATCAACCTCCATTTTCTTCTTTCCCTTTCTCTTTGAGGCAATAATATCACAAACCGGCTGTTGGATGTCAGAATAAAGCCGCATCTCACCGTTATCCTCCCTCCTCTCCATGTCCATCAAAGACTCTCTAACCTTTCTCCTTTTGGACCCAGAACTGCAAGAAACCAACCTGGCATCTAAATTTTCACCATCCTGCACTTGGTTCTCACGAAAATCAGAATTTAAGAACCTTTCATTCATTTGCTGCATAGAAGCTCTATAAGTTCTCAAACTAGTATCAGGTGAGTCCCTCTCAGACTTCCTTTTTCTGCTTTTACCATTCACGTCATCAGATATATATCTGGGGTCAACCGAAAATCCATCTCCATGATACTTCCCATGCCGATAGAAGTCCCCACGAAGGTCTGCCAGACTACCTTTTACGGGCTTCATTTGATTTGCATATTTGCTTGACTTTGCAACATTGCTGTGGGACTGCCTTGCTGAATATGGTGGACCCATGAAATGTTCGGAATTCATTTCTCCCTCCCTGGAAAACTTATGTTTCTTTCCAAGCCTCAAGAATCCAGATTTCTTTCTAACAACAATATCCTGATCCCGCCAAGAACCTGTTCCAAAGAGTGGATCCTGGTCATCATCATCCATATTATCTTCTGACCCAAGAACCAAATGAGAACCATACTTGCGCCTAGCGAGAGAAGAGGTGTTGTATGCAGAGGTCATACCTAACCCATTACAACCTGAAGCATATGGCCCAACAGACGTTTTATCAAAAGGAAATTTCAGTGTTGCTGTCTTCGGTTTGGACTTTGGTTTGCCATATCTATCTTGTTCTACAACCGTAGGCTGCGGCTGCCACTGCCTAGGAAACTCCAAACCTGAATCAACAACATAACCTGAATGACGGGCAGTTTTGTTCTGCGCAGACTTCCTATCTTTTACCTTTCTGCTCCATGGCCCATCAAAAGGTTCTTCCTTTTCTGATGAATCCTCCTCATAATAGTCCTTTTCCTCGCGCATTAGAGTCTTTTGGCTTTTCACGATATTCAGGACCCGGAGCTTCTCATCGACACTGTACCCTCTACAACCTGCCCAAGCATCCCTTGTCTGACAAAGATTCACGACCATGTCATTATGATACTTCCTCAGAGTATGATAATGTTTTGTCCTTGTAAACAAATTACGGCCCTCGAGATAAAGCACGTTCCTCGGCTCGCACTGGCCACCTTTCAACATGTCAAATAGTTTCTTAACCGGACTGCCAAAGTGGAAATTACGACCCTCAAAAAGCTGTTTCAGAGTAAGCATAAACGTGAACTGATCAAGGTCAGGAAGATGAAATGAGAGGGTAAGCCGTTCTTCCTCAGTGAGAGACTCGTTCCAAACATCAACAGAGAGTATATCTTCAAGACTAGAGAGATCATACAACTCAAAAGGAACGCTACAAGTCACGTTCCCAACCTGAGAGAACTCGGCACCAGACTCGGCCAATTCAAGCAGATCAAAATCATCAGAGCCTGCTCCAGAATCATCATCATCATCATCATCCTCGGAATCCGCTGAGGTTTTACGTTGCAGCTCAAGCCTGTCCTCTCCTTGGTAACTTGACATAGATTCATCACTGTCATGAGAGTAGTCCGAATCAAACCTAGAGAGCTTTACGTTACTCTTCTCGATCGCCATCACGCATAGAAACACTAATCCCAACTCCACGAAACAGTTCTTCTATGGAGAGTGAACGAGAGAACCCTAACACAAACGAAGCACCATAAACTCACTCAGAGATCGAAACAAGATAGTTGAGAGACGAATTGTAATCTGTACAGTACGAATCCAATTCGATGAATTGAGATCAAATTACCTCAAAGTTTCTCCAGAATTGAGAGCTTCGATGCTTCTGCGTGAGAATCTGGAGGAAACCCTAGAAAGAAACTCAAGGGGGAGCGAGAGAGAGAGAGATCGAAGAAGACGGTGAATTATTATTAGAAGGGTTGAAGATGACTGATAAGTTCACAAGCTGCCTGGGTTCACAACTTGGGCCTCCACTAATCCCTTAATGGGCTTTAGTTGTTCTATCTATTCTCTGCTTCACACTTAACAAAATTATTAGAGCTTCTTCTATTCTCTTGTTCGTAAGACACATTTAACAATATTACTAGAGCTTCCCGATGGTATTCTATTTTTCCCTCTAAACAATATAAAATAAAAGTAATTTCAATATTACGCCAAATATAGAGTACATTATTTTTTGGAGATTGCTTATGAACTCGGATTCTTTATGTGCATGGTTCCTGCTGTTGGGATTGTGAAATCCCGTGTCCAACTCTATATTATCCGATTAGTACGATATTGTCCACTTTGGGCCTAATTGGCAAGCCCGCATGGATTTACTTTTGGTTTCCATCCCAAAAGGCCTCGTACTATTAGAGTTGGACATCTCTTTATATATTAGACAATTCTTGTCTAATTATCCAATGTGGGACTTAGTTTGTTATATCACATTCTCCCCTTCAAACTAAGGATCACATTCATCTCGTGTTCCACAACTGACTTCCAGGATCTTCTGACTTGATTTCTGCCACACACCTCTCATTCCTAACTCATAGGATACCATTCATCTCTCGAAGGGTATTTCGGTCTTCTTGCAGATTTCTCGTCAACTGCTCTGATACCAATTGTTGGGATTGTGAAATCCCGTGTCCAACTCTATATTATCCGATTAGTACGATATTGTCCAAAATATAGTTTCAACTGATTGTAGAATAGGTTTAATAAGAACTTGCTCTCTTATTAATCTCTTGAGAAAATCACTCAAAACTCAAGAACCCTAATATAATCACCTCCAAAATCTCTTCAGGTTGCAACAAGTCTGCAACTTCTTATATAGGGTTATAATTTCCTTTTTCTAATAGACTTAACATTATTAAGGTATTTCCTAATCTTTATAAATAATCAAAACAAGATGAGATTAGGATTACTTGCTCTTCAAGTTACTTCAAGCTTACTTCCAACATTCTCCCTCTTAAGCTTGAAGTCTCCAAGTCTTCAACTCCAATCATGCTCCTCATTTCTTTGTATCGAATTCTTCCAAGTCCTTTAGTCAAGATGTCTGCTCTTTGTTCATTCCCTGGTACGTGTTGTACTTCAATCTGATTGTTGTCAACACATTCACGAATGAAGTGGTATCGTCGATGTATATGCTTGCTTCTACCATGGAAAACTGGATTTTTTGTCAATGCGATCGCAGATTTATTGTCAATAAGTAGTACTACTTTCTCACTCTTCTTCCCTATGACTTCAGCAAGCAAGTCCTGGAGCCAAATAGCTTGCTTTGCTGCTTCAGTTGCCGCCATAAACTCCGCTTCACAGGACGAGAGAGCAACTGTTTCTTGTTTCTGCGAACTCCATGTTATGGGCGAGTTTAAGAGATAAAACACATGTCCCGTTGTGCTGCGTCCATCATCCTCGTCCACGTTATGGCTTGCATCACTATAGCCAACTAACCTTACTTCTGCTGCACGTTTAAATGTTAAGCCGTAGCTAAGTGATCCTTTCAAGTACCGTAGAATCTGTTTTATAGCCGCAGCATGTGAGATCTTTGGAGCCTGCATATATCTACTCATGACACCAACTGCAAAGGAAAGATCAGGCCGTGTGTGGAGAAGGTATCTAAGACAGCCAATAGTTCGTCTATAGTCCTTCTCATCGACACTAGTTTCCTCGTGAGCCTTAGACAGTTTTAAACTTGGATCGAATGGAACATGAACTGCATTGCACGCTTGCATTCCGGCTTCCTCTAAGATTTTCTTTGCATATCTTTCCTGTCTCAATGTAATCCCTTCACTGTGTTGATCAACCTCAATACCTAAATAGTATGTTAACTTGCCTAAATCGCTCATCTCGAATTTTGTGGCCATTCCTTTCTTGAACTCTTTGATCATCTCTAGACTTGAACCGGTTACCAAAAGATCATCAACGTAAACAGCCACAAGTAGCAGATGTTCTTTATCCACTCGTCGATACAATGCTGGTTCCTTGGAGCATCTTTCGAACCTTAGTTCACTGAGTACCTTGTTTAACTTTTCATTCCACGCTCTTGGAGCTTGTCGTAGACCATAGAGAGCCTTCCGTAGTTTATACACTTTATTCTTTTGACCATCGACTATGAATCCTTCTGGCTGAGAGACATATACTTCTTCTTTAAGGTCTCCATGTAAGAAAGCGGTTTTTACGTCTAAGTGGTGCACTTGCCACCCTTTTGCTGCCGCCAGAGCTAACAGAAAACGGACAGTTTCTATGCGAGCCACCGGAGCAAACACTTCATCAAAATCAATACCGTGTCGTTGTATGTAACCCTTTGCTACCAACCTTGCTTTGAACTTGTTTATACTTCCATCAGAGTTGCGCTTAATTTTAAAGATCCATTTGAGTCCTATTGCTTTTGCTCCAGCCGGAAGTTCTACCAAGTCCCACGTTCTGTTTTTCTCTATCGATTTAATCTCGTCTTGGCAAGCATCTCTCCACTCTTCCTTCTCTATTGCTTCTTGGTAGCTCCAAGGTTCATCGTTTATACTTAATAACAGTCTTTCTCCTTCAAGCTCAGCCAACAAGATGTAATCGTCCAAGTAACCAGGCTGTTTTCTTTCTCTTTGAGAGCGTCTCAACACGGGCTCTGCTTCATCATCGTCATCACCATTATCCTCCTCGTCTTCTTCATCCTCCATTATCGTGTTTGGTTCAAGTGTAGCTGCGGTTTCTTCTGGACTAGGCGTTGTGATGTTCTCATCAATGCCATGATTGCCGTATTGACCGATATTGACGTGAAAAGATCCACTTGTGTCTGCTTTGTTGCTTGTCGTCCATGTCCATCCTTTGCTTTCATCAAATATTACATCCCTACTGACCATTACTCTTTTACTTGTTGGATCAAAGAGTCTATAGGCTTTTGATCCTGGTTCAATCCCGAGATGTACAAGCATTTTTGACCTATTATCAAGCTTCTTTAGATGTTGTGATTCCACCTTTGCGAATCCAATGCAGCCAAATATACGTAGATGACCAATGTATGGTTTCTTGCCTTTGAAAAGTTCGTATGGTGTCTTGGCGTTGATGACACGGCTTGCTGCTCTGTTTATAATGTATGTAGCATGTCGAACCGCTTCACCCCAAAGATAGTTTGGTAGTTCCATATGCCTCAAGATACTTCTTGTCATGTTGAGAAGCGTTCGATTTCTCCTCTCTACGACCCCGTTTTGTTGTGGAGTGTACGGTGCCGTTAGATGCCTTAGTATTCCGTGTTCTTCACAATATGAGTTAAACTCATTGGATGTGAATTCACCACCTCGGTCTGTCCTAAGTGTCTTTATTGTAGCTTCGCTTTCTTTCTCAACAATGGCTTGGAATTTTTTAAACTTGTCGAACGCTTCCCCTTTATCTCTTAAGAGCACCGTCCACATATATCGACTATGATCATCGATCAGAACAAAGATGTATCTCTTTTGTGATGACGTTGGTGGCGTAATGGGTCCGCACAGATCACCATGGATGAGTTTAAGTACTGTATCAGCTCTGTATGAAGTTGATTTTGGGAAAGCATGCCTTGCTTGCTTTCCAAGTATGCAAGAAGAGCATGTTTCTTTATCACTTACTATTTTCGGTAGGCCGTATACGAGTTCCTTGCTGGCCATTAACCTGATTGCTTCTCTTCCTATATGACCCAACCGTGCATGCCATGTTGTTGATTCATTACTAGCCGATGCCACTAAACATCGATCATCTCTCTCGATATTGACTTTATAGAGACGGTTTCTTGACCGTTTGGCTTCAGCGATGAGCTTTCCTTCGCGATCTTTCAAAGTGAGATAGTCATCCTTCATCCGTACATCACATCCACACTCTGTAGCCTGCCCAAGACTTATTATATTGCTCTTTAAGTCTGGGATATAGTAGACATCAGCCAATATCCTCTTGCTCCCATCTCTTGTGTAGAACAATATTGGTCCTTTACCCTTGATGTCAATACGAGAGTCGTCTCCGAATCTTACCTTGCCAGTGATGGTCTCGTCTATGCTCTTAAAATACCTCCTATCACCAGTCATGTGATTGCTCGCCCCATTGTCTAGATACCATACCTTATCATTGTCTTTACTTGTCTCAAATATTAGTGGATTAACGCTCTTTTCGTTAAGGTATACTACCTCATGAACCATCAGCTCCTCTGCTTCCGTAGTATCGTTATCTTTTGTTTCAGTCGCCTCTTGCAACTTTAAGAGACGATCAGGACATACTGAAGCAAAGTGTCCCATCTTATCACAACGGAAACACATGATCTTGGACATGTCAAAGGTATCTTGGTAACGATCTTGGTATCTATCATTATATCTTCCTCTGCCTCTTCCTCTATTGTAAGACCGGTTTCCTCGACCACGACTTCTGAAGTTACTATTTTGATCACGGTTGCTGGTGTTCGAGGTAGAGTGTGTGTGCTGAGATTGAGGTTGAGTTTCGTTGCTTGCATACATGAGTTTGCTCTGAGTTTCTTCTTCTTCTTCGTCTTTCACTCTCTCCTCATAAGCTTTAAATCTTCCAACGATATTCTCAAACTTTGCGGTCTTGAGATCGACAAACTGCTCAACTGTTGCAACGAGTTGAATGTACTTCTTGCGTGGGAGGCAAGACATAAATTTCTTTATAAGCTTATGTTCCTCAATAGGTTCTCCTAAAGCGGTTGCTTTGGATGACAATTCGGTCAATTTTCCAGCAATATCATCAATGGTGTCTTTGTCTTTCATCTTCAATCTCTCAAGATCAGATGCTAGTGTTTGCAATCTTGCTTCTCGAACTAGATCAGCTCCTAAGTATCGTTCTTTGATAGCATCCCAAACCTCCTTTGCCGTCTCCAAGTTTCCCAATTGTAATATGAGCGTCTCGGGTAGTGCCTGAAATATTAGAGCTGTAGCTAGGTCATTCTTTTCACTATCATCTGATTCATTCTCCACCAGATCCCAAACTTTGTTTATCTTCAACACTAATCTGATCCTTATCGTCCACACCGCATAGTTTGTTTCAGTAAGGACCGGACAACTTATCTTAGAGGATCCTCCTCCTTCTTTTGCCTTTGACACAACAATGTCTCCCATGTTTGTTGTATCGTTAGTTCTTCCCTAGAAGCTCTGATACCAAATATAGTTTCAACTGATTGTAGAATAGGTTTAATAAGAACTTGCTCTCTTATTAATCTCTTGAGAAAATCACTCAAAACTCAAGAACCCTAATATAATCACCTCCAAAATCTCTTCAGGTTGCAACAAGTCTGCAACTTCTTATATAGGGTTATAATTTCCTTTTTCTAATAGACTTAACATTATTAAGGTATTTCCTAATCTTTATAAATAATCAAAACAAGATGAGATTAGGATTACTTGCTCTTCAAGTTACTTCAAGCTTACTTCCAACACCTGCGTAGCAGGTATTATCCTAATGGTGATTTCTTATCGGCTAGTCTGGGATCTAGACCATCTTTGGTCGGATACTGTTGGAAAAAGGACTTCGTCGAGATGTTGGATCAGGGGAGGATATCAATGTGTGGATGGATAAGTGGTTGTTTGATGATGTTCCGAAGGCACCACTGAGGAAACCTGTCCTTTTCAATCTGGACTTGCGTGTTTGTGATCTGATTTGCCCTCAAACTAAGACATGGGACCTGGCAAAGTTACAAGAAAACTTCTTTGATGCGGATATAAAACTGATTTTGAAACAGAAACCGGCTATGGGGGAGAAGGATGCTTACGAGTGGGTGCATAACAGATGGGGAGCATACACAGTGAAGTCGGGGTACTGGTTAGCCTGTTCTTTGGATCAGTCGGAGGTTCGCAAGGAGGCATTGGCAAGACCTTCTCTGAATGAGCTCAGGAGTAAAGTGTGGAAGGTCAATACAGCGCCAAAAATTCGCATTTTCTTGTGGAAAGCTTTATCTAATGCACTATCAGTGACGGATGAGTTGATTGCTAGGGGGATGAAGATTGACTCAAGATGTCAAAGATGTGGTTTTTCGAGTGAATCGATTAATCATATTTTATTTTCTTGTCCGGTTGCGAGGCTACTATGGGCACAAATTGGGTTCCCTTTTCCTCCCAGAGGTTTTGAGAACCGAACTTTACTGGAGAATTTTGCCTATCTACTGGAAATCAAATCGAATAAGGAGCTCCCTGATGCTCTTACTCGTATCTTCCCGTGGGTCCTCTGGATGCTATGGAAAAATAAGAATGCTTTTGAGTTTGAAGGTAAAGAGTACGCAGTTGAGGCTACAGTGGAGAAAATTAAAGATGATGCAAGACAATGGTTTCAGGTTCATCTCCCCACGGTGAACAATGAGGAGACTTGTCGCAGAAGGAATAGTAAGGTGCAGTGGAAAGCTCCTAGTGCTGGTTTTTTAAAGTGCAACGTAGGTGTCGCCTGGACTAAAAGTACTAAACTAGCTGGGGCGGCTTGGTTTGCTCGAGATAGCAGAGGGGTGGTTCAGTTGCATAGCAGGAGAGCTTTTAGTGGAATTGACTCATTAGTAGAAGCTAAACATCTTGCTCTTGTGTGGGCGATTGAAAGCATGGCTTTTCATAAGATAAATAAGGTGTTTTTTGAAGTAGAAGCTCCTGATTTGGTGGGTGCGATTACGAGACCTCGGGCTTGGCCTGCCTTCAGGGGCTATGGTGCGGAGATTCTTGAGGTGTTACAGAGGATAGGTGAGTGGGAGCTGCAGTCTATTTCAAGAGAGGAAAATAAATGTGCTTTCTTGATGGCGAGAAGTGTGACAAAGGAGCAACGCTTACAGTCTTATGTGGCACAAGGAGAGCCGGAATGGTTGAGACGGGTTCTTGATGAAGACAGGGCAAGGAGGTGAGGAACTGTGTGGTGTGTGAAATTACGTTTTCCTTACGTGGGTATGTGAAGGAGCAGGGTTATGGAGGGAAGACTGTGAGTTTACCAGCTATGGAATGATGATAAGGATATGGGTGGGGTTTGTTGGAGCTGTCGACATGGATGAGTTTTTGGCTCGGTTTATGTTTCTATTTTATTTTGATCTTTGATCATTGTCTTTGCTTCTATGCTACTTCTTTTGTTTCTCAGAGTTAAAAAAAAAATAGAGTACATTATTTTTTTTACCATCTTTATTAATATTAAACAAAACCAAGTACAAAGCTCAAAAACAAAAGTAAATTACAGAAAAAAGCCCACAAGAGTAAGACTATTCATTTACTCTATTTTTAAAGTTGAATTTTTTTTATAAATGGTCCCTCACTTTTACAAGTTTTCATTTTTACCTTAATAAAATTATATATTATAACTTTATACTTTTCAATATCATTAAATTCATAAAATTAATAATTAAATTAGCTGAAAATTTAAATGCACTAATAACTTATATTAAACAATAAAATACAACAACATAATAATTAACAAAATAAATATACATAATCCATAATAAAATATAAAAAGATTCAAACTTATCATTCTAGAAATCTACTATAAAAAAATTGTTGGACCTATTAATTAGACTTAACCTATTATATACAACCAATATTCATAACATAACCCTATTACTATATATCAACCATGGTTAGTTACTGATATTCCGAAAACTATGTAAATAAATCGAAAATTTGATAGACAATAACCAATGACTTACGGTTTTACCAAACAAACTTTTACTAATCATATTTTTTTCATATTGTTGTCGTCTCCCGTAAGATGAATTTATCGACTACACATTCATAGATTTTTTTTATTGGAGAAATTGCCAAATATGACCATAACGTGATTTTAAACACAAATGTATACCTTAACTTGAAGCAAATGAAAAACTAACTCAAAAGGCTAGTGAAATTACAAGTCACCTCTTATGACCAAACAATTAAAATTACAAGTCTTTTGGAGGCTTTGTAAGTCTTCTGCAGAAAATCTTCTCATATTGTTGATCTTAAAAATAATTTATAAATTTTATTAAAATTATTTTAATAGGGGAAAATTAAATCATGTATTATAAAGATTTGTAAATGATATAAATTATGATATAGTAAAATTGAAAAGTTTTCAACACATATAAGTGAATGTAGTGAATCATAGTATTCTTTGGTTTAAGGCTTGGTAACATATGTTGTAGTATTGTTTGTATTTTTTAAGGTTAGATTTTGGAAGCTTAACATTTTTGAAAAATTAAAATTTAACCTATATATGTCTAGTTTCGTGTATATTAAACAATTTCAAAATATATTTTAAGTTTAGTGAAGTGTTCTTTTATTTAGTTAGTTATTTCAGTTTAGTGTATAAATTTAGGGTCTATAAGACTTCTTCTGGGCGAGTAGTATATTTAGAGGTAGAAGACTTCTTTAAAAGTCTTCTGAATCGAAAATATGTAACGTAAATGAAATTTTTTTATCTCCATATATAAGGAAAATGTACATATTCTCTATTTTCCTCTCAAATGGCTGCAACAAAAATGTAATGATTCCCAATAAAACTCTCAAACCTCTCTCTAATCTCTTTGAACTTGAAAACATCAAATCTTATATGAATTTTTCATTTTTTTTTGTTTCATCTCACTAATTTATCTTGTTTTTGCAGATTTTATATCATATGGTTCTCATCTTCCACTTCTTTAAACATAAATCTATAAATTTTGGATATCTATTTTTTTTTTTGTTCTATAAAGGTTTTTCAGATATGGGTATTTGAACGTTTTTGGATATACAGGTTTTTTCAGATATGGATTTGGATATGCAAGTTTTCCAGATCAGGGTCAGACTCTAGAAGTCTTCTAAAATATTATACACCAGAAGACTGACTTCATGCTGGAAGTCTTCTCGTGGAGTCTTCTCTCATGTCTCTTCTATCATAACAGATTTGAGCGTTTTGGTAAGTTTCCATGTGTGATTTTTCTTCATTAGGTAACCTCTTGTTGCACAAAGCTCTTACCTTTTTCTCATACTAACACTCTCTAATCTTTTTGAACTTGGGAACACCAAACTTTATATCAATTTTTTATTTTTTTATCTCATGTCTTTCTCACTAATTTATCTTGTTCTTGCAAGTTTTTTATTACATGGTTCTCATCTTCTGCTCTTTTAAAGATATATATATATATATATATATATATATCAATTTTGTGTGTTCTATAAAAATAAATCTATCTAATTTTTACTCATTTTCTCTGTTTTGGAGTCATTTGAACGTTTTTGGATATGCAAGTTTTGAGATCTGAGCCAGATTTTGGAAATCTTCTCGGAAGTCTTCCAAAATATAAGCCCTAGAAGACTTCTACTAGACAGAGTCTTCTAAAACATATTCCCTAGAACACTTTTTGGAAGTCTTCTAATGTAGCTTCTCCCATGTCAAGTGGAGTCCAACTTTATCTTTATGGAGGAATAATCTCTAACTCCATGTATAATAGTTTTATTTATGGCATGTTTTGTGATTTATGTGTGTACTCTTTTAGTTGTACTCTTTTAGTTATATAAATGATTTTTGTGGTAAATATGTTTATGTTTACAATATTATCTTGCCAAAAATATTTGAATTTAATTAAGTTATTGATACAACTTCAATAGCAAAACAAAATAACACAAAAAATTAATCAAATTTACTAAAACTAAGGGAGAAGATTTCTAAGTAAACTTAGTCAAATTAAAAAAATATCAAACATTACATAAGTTCAAACATATAAAACTTTCAATAGAAGTCTTTTGGGAAGTTTTCTCGGAAGCCTTCGGAAGTCTTCCGAAAAATCTTCCGGAAAGTCTTCGGAATTCTTCCGGGAAGTCTTTCAGGAAGTCTTCTCTGAAGACTTTAATTTTAAGCGGGAAAATATAATATAAGTGGGAAATTAAAATTTAGGCGGAAAACTTAAAGTTTAAGTGAAAATTAAAATTTTAAATCTCATGAAAATTTAAAAGCATATCTTATGATCTAAGAAGACATATTAAACCATATAACTTGATAATCTTGAAGTTAGTTAACATTTTTGAAAGTTTAAAAAATATCTTAAAGTTACTTAACAAATTTACAAAAAGCTAACGTAAAAGACTTCAGTGGAAATCTTCTCGAATTAGCTAGAAACATTAATAAAAATGTATATTGCTAACCTCATAATTAAAATCAATTAAGTTATGAATTTCAATCAGGAGCCCCAATATCGAGTAATATACATGAATTAACAAGAAAATGTTAAAAACCCTTTATAATTTTAGAGAAAATGAAAGTTTATTAAACATTGACGTAGAAGACTTCCACAGAAGTCGTCCAACAAAAGACTTCCAAGAAGTCTTACATTTAGGTCATTTTTCCAATTGAAAATTTACAAAGGAAGACTTCCATAAAAGTCTACTCTACATCAGACTTTTTTGGGAGTCTACTCTACAACAGATTTCTTTGGGAGTCTTCCTTTATAAATATCGGCTTACTTTTGTTTTTGAAAAAAATCTCAAAATACCAGAGAAGACTTACCGGTAAGTAGTCTATGATAAAAATGTTAGTTTTGCAATTGACCGATTTGTGTCAGAAATTTGACTTTTTCTAGAAAACTTACATGGAAGTCTTCCATAAAAAAAATTAAACTTAAATATTACATTAACTATACGACTTACATAGAAGTCTTCTCAGGTTCTTTTTGCAATTGAAAAATAAAACTAAAATATTTAATTTTAATTAGACGAATTCCATGTAAGTCTTCCGGCAGAAGACTTACACGAAAGTTTTCTGTGATAACCAAGGTTTGAACAGAATCTCGAAAAAAATTCTGGAAGGCTTCCGTGTAATTCATCTTCCGGATGACTTATATGAAAGTCATCTAATTAAAATTAAATATTTAAGTTTTATTTTTCAATTGCAAAAGTAACCTGATACGACTTTCACCAACAGTAAGAAAACTTCCACCGAGAGTTCAGAAGACTTACATGGAAGTCTTACACCGGAAGACTTCCATGTAAGTCATCTAGATAAAGTTAAACTTCTGACACAATCCGGTCAATTGCAAAACTAACTTTTGAACTTTAGACGACTTACTATTATGTCTTCTCTCGTATTTTCGAGATCTTTTTGCTTACAAAGAAAAATTGAAAGATTTCTTTGTCGACGACCGGTTACGGCCGGTGAAGCCCACAAAAGAAAATCTATAATGGCCCATAACACAACACAAACACGAAGCCCATAACAGAACATATTTAACAAAAAAAAGCGTGGGTCCCACAACTTGCTGACGTGGTGCTTCAAAAAAGAGAAAACTGTCTCATTATATTATAGATCAGATATGGTTCGTGTTATGTCTAACACCTTTAGTTAATAACGGGTTTATTTCTTAAATTTGTTTTGAAAACATTGATCTATTGTGTGTATAAGTTTCCATTCGTTCGATATTTCATTATACTTGTAGCGACTTTTGTGTGATTGACCTAAAAGTTTAACTTTCCTTGGGAAATTCTATATTTAGTAACTTTTGATGTGTCACTCTTCCCAACCAAATAGACTACGCATAATGCTACAAACAACACAAAATGAGGAGGCTATTCTTAGTCTTAGCTCGTAAAATTACCTACGCGAAATCTCCAAAAAAGAATAGGAGCAAGAATTCACAAGAACAAAGAGAGAACGAGAGAGAAAAATATAAAGATCTCTCATGATACTTTACCAACCAAAAAACAAGGATCTATTCGGCCAGAAGAACAAAAAGTAGTAGAAGTGAATATCCTCATGAGCGTTTACAGGTAAATCATCGGAGAAAAAGAAGCTATAAGCCAATATGAAAAACAACAGGAACGTAGATTCCTCGAAACAGATGTTAGAGGGCGTCGAGATAGATCCAAATGGCGAAAACACAACCAATAGCAATAATGCCGAGAGTAGTGGAGGTGGGATCTTGAAAAATGTGTCGAGGAATCTCGGTGTGGGATCAATAATCAGATCGATTAAAAAGAGCGGTAATCTCGGTCTTCATAACACGAGGAAGAGCGGAAACTTGGGGCCTACGCTACCTGTTGCCCTAGAAAAGAAACAAGGGCCACAAAGAGTTGAGAGGACCACGTCTAGTGCGGCTAGGGGACTACAGAGTCTCCGGTTCCTTGATCGGACCGTCACAGGACGGGAACGTGACTCATGGAGATCCATCGAGAACCGTTTCAATCAGTTCGCCGTTGATGGAAAGCTTCCCAAGGAAAAATTTGGCATTTGCATCGGTATAACTATAGATACTTTGATTTTTTCACGTGACCATATAATATTTTGGATTTTATAATAATGTGTGTGTGTGTGTGTGTGTAAGGAATGGGAGATACATTGGAGTTTGCGGGAGAAGTATACGAAGCATTGAGTAGGAGAAGACAAATGAACACCGAAAATGGGATCGATAAAGAACAATTGAAGCTCTTTTGGGAAGATATGATCAAGAAAGATCTAGATTGTCGCCTCCAGATCTTCTTTGACATGTAAAACCAAATTTTGTTCTTTTGGCTTCATTATGAAAAAAAAAAATATAGCAAATGAATTAATTAACAGTTGTGGTTTAGGTGTGACAAGGACGGAGATGGGAAGCTAACAGAAGAAGAGGTTAAAGAGGTGATGGTCTTGAGTGCATCGGCTAATAGGCTCGCGAATCTCAAGAAGAACGCTGCGTCTTATGCTTCTTTGATCATGGAGGAACTTGACCCTGATCACCATGGTTACATTGAGGTTTCCATCTTATTGTCATTTTCATCCTCAAACTAGATCAACTGGCTAATGAGATTAACGGTTCATAATATATTAGCCCTTTTAACATCCACATTCATAGTTTTGGAGCTAGGCTTTGATCAATCAATTCGAAGTTATCAATCATATGATAAAAATTAAGTTAACAGAATTATGAAACCTGATCGACCAGCTAAAACAAACTATGTATGTTTTAGACCAAAAAAATTAGCATTCACCAACTTTATTTCCGTTTTAGATTTAAACCAAATTTAATGTTTTGATTAGAAATCATTTTTACTAAGAATTTGTTACATTATTTTTTGTAGTGGTTGGTTTTGGTTTAATCCACAAAATAAATTTTCATTTTAATATAAAACTAGATCTCGATCTGCGCAACCGCACGGGTTTTTGTTTTCAATTATTTTTATATAATTTTTTTTTCAATTCTAAATTGATATATATTATAATATATATATATGTATATCAAATTTTGAAACATAATAAGTTTACGGTATATTTTTTTCATTGAATAGATTTTTTCAAACTTTCACATGTATTTGTATCTTTTTCTATATCTATATATATTTGGATTATTATTTCATTATTAAAATTGTAACTATATATATAAAGATTAGTAAAATATTGTTTTATTGTCATATTCAAAGATATTATAATATTTTACAAATTTAGAAAGTTAAAAAAAAATTAAACTTTTCGCTTCATAGATTTATATTATCGAGTAAATAATTAAACATTTAGTTTTTGTTTAATTTTTAAAATAAACTATATAGTTTTAAATTTGTTTTCATTGGTTTAATATAGTAAATATTAATCATTGTAAGATAATATGAGTTTTCTTATTTTAAAAAAAAACTTTATAATTTTAAAAGTTAACATCGACAAATATTAAAATAATTAACATATGGAAGTATAATATTACAACATTAAATTATATCTATTTAATTTATACAATCCATAATTTCAATGGATCATCTATTGTTTAAATCCAATTATTGATAGCCTAATAAAAATTTCTGGTATGCACAAAATTTAAATGATAAAATTAGAGATTAAATGTAAGATACTTTCTAGGAATATGTCTGTCAATTTTTTTAAAAAATCACACATGAATCAAGGTTGTGACTTATGTTTTAATATATAAGATAGGTTTTGAAAAACATAAACAATAATTTGTTTTGAAACTCAAAAGTAAAATAAAGGCTATTGCAGTAAATATATGTTCACTCTGACAGTTGTATAAATTTACATGAACCAGATGTGGCAACTCGAGGTGCTATTAACAGGAATGGTAGCAAACCCTGCAGACAACAAAAAGATGGTGAGGAAATCTGAAACGCTAACGCGAGCCATGATCCCTGAACGTTACAGAACGCCAACGAGCAAGTACGTTTCAGTAACCGCTGAGCTAATGCTCGAACACTGGAAGAAGATTTGGGTCGTTATATTGTGGCTCGTTGTCAACGCCTGCCTCTTCACTTGGAAATACACCGAGTTCTCATCGAACCCTCTTTATAACATTGCGGGGCGTTGCGTTTCCGTCGCTAAAGGAACCGCCGAAATGCTCAAATTCAACATGGCTTTGGTCTTGGTCCCCGTTTTACGAAGAACCCTAACGTTCCTCAGGTCTTCTTTCTTGAGCCACGTGATCCCATTCGACGATAATATCAACTTCCACAAGTTGATAGCCGTGGCGATCGCACTCACTTCCTTGCTACACACGGCACTACACTTGCTATGCAACTACCCCAGGCTAAGCACTTGTCCTTACGACGTGTACTCTGAGTACGGAGGAAAACTCTTGGGGCACAAGCAACCCACCTATTTAGGTCTAATGCTAACCCCGGTTACGGTTACGGGACTTCTGATGATCGTCTTCATGTGTATCTCTTTCACGCTCGCCATGCATTACTTCAGAAGGAACATTGTGAAATTGCCTAAGCCGTTTAATGTTCTTGCTGGATTTAATTCATTTTGGTATGCTCATCATTTGCTGGTTGTTGTCTACGCTCTTCTCATCATTCATGGTTACATTCTTATCATCGAGAAGCCGTGGTACCAAAAGACGGTATGTTTGTTATATACAAAAGCCAATGTACGTTAGTATTAATTAAGTATAAACTGAACATATACTCTCTCTTTTTTTTTAAATTAGCTAAACGTTAATGACTTTTGTGTGTGTTATTTTTTTTTCTTTTTAAGTAACATTTTTTTTTTGTAACTGTTTAAGTAACATTTTTGTTGTGTGCAAGAATTTAGACATGGATGTACGTGGCTGTACCTATGGTGTTGTACGCGAGCGAAAGGCTTTTCTCGCGAGTTCAAGAACACAACCATCGTGTCCACATTATCAAGGTAAGTTAATTAAGAAAGTTATTGTTTTCATTTAACATTATTAAATTATAAATGTATGAAGTATAACTATCGCTATTTTTATTGTGTTTGCTTTCCTCGTGATTTTTTGTGCCTAGGCTATCGTATATTCAGGTAATGTTCTTGCACTCTATATGACAAAACCTCAAGGGTTCAAGTACAAAAGTGGCATGTACATGTTTGTCAAGTGCCCGGACATCTCCAAATTCGAATGGTAAGAATACTTTTTCTTAAAGAAAATGTAACCAATCATTATATTATAACTTCGCAAAATAAATATTATGTTTCCATCATTTTAATGTTCTAGGCATCCATTCTCTGTCACTTCTGCACCCGGAGATGAATATTTGAGCGTTCATATAAGAGCATTGGGAGATTGGACAAGTGAACTTAGAAACAGATTTGCCGAGGTAACTTCTATTTTTAACATCTGATTTTGTAAATCATATGACGTATGATTGTATGAACATGGCCTCGAAATAGTAGTTCGTGAATACAAATAGAATGTACGTATATAACACATAGATAAGTTTGTTTTTGTCCGATTTGAGCAAACTTGTCGGTTAGTCTGTTATTGGTCCCGTCATGTATGATTCACTTGGGCACTTGAGCCTCATTGACCAAGTTATTCATGTAATCGTGCCAATTTGAATTAGTCTGTTTCGTCTAAAGATATTTTACCCTTTTTATCAATTTACAACAATAACGGTTTTTAACCCAAATTAAAGGTTAAAGAGTTAACTCTTGTTTCTTGTAGACATGCGAGCCACCTCAAGCATCGAAACCTGGTCCAAATAATCTTGTTAGGATGGAAACAAGAGCAAGAGGTGAAAATCCTCACATTGAAGAATCGCAAATCTTGTAAGTAAAAATCTTTTATCACCCGATCAATTGAGGTTGTTCTTGCATTAGATGATTGAAACATAATAACATCCGATTCACCAGATTTCCACAAATATTCATCAAAGGACCATATGGTGCTCCGGCACAAAATTATGAGAAATTCGATATCCTTTTGTTGATCGGGCTAGGGATTGGTGCAACCCCATTCATAAGTATCCTAAAAGACATGCTGAATAATCTCAAACCTGGTACTCCAAAACCCGTAAGTAATATATGACCATATTAAAAAGTTTTTGAAGAAAGGAAGAGCATACAGATCAGTAATGGGGTGTGGTTTTGAAAATTTGAAAATGTAGGGGCAAAGGGGCGAAGGAAGTGTAGGAAGTGAGAGCTTAGGAGGATCTAGTGTAAATGGAGGTAGGAAGTTTCCACAAAGAGCATATTTTTATTGGGTGACAAGAGAACAAGCTTCTTTCGAATGGTTCAAAGGAGTTATGGATGATATCGCCGTGTATGACAAAAACGTAAGTTATTATGTTAATTTAGTCTTTACTACACAAATACCATAAAATACCACATAAATATGATCTTCTTATAATTTTTGTTTATATCATATATTATATATAATATCTTACATATTTCGGATAGTCTACTAATAAGTTCAAGTAGTAATTAGTAACATCTTAATTCTTAGACCAAAAATATTAATTATGTTATGAACATTGAACATGTGTTTTTTTTGTTATCTATTACTTAATTTAAATGAGTTTGTCTATTTGTATTGGCAGAATGTGATAGAAATGCATAACTACTTAACAAGTATGTACGAAGCAGGAGATGCAAGATCTGCTCTAATCGCTATGGTTCAAAAACTTCAACATGCCAAAAACGGTGTTGACATTGTTTCTGAGAGCCGAGTATGTTTTCTTTTTCTTTTCTTTTTTTCTTTGTTGTCCACTAACAATTTTATTAACCTTTAGTTATATACTTATAATTTATCGGTACTAAAACGGATGAGTACAATCTGATTTAGATACGAACACATTTTGCAAGACCCAATTGGAGGAAGGTTTTCTCTGAATTGTCAAGCAAGCACGAAACTTCTCGCATAGGTAATATGCGTTCTCTTATTTTTTTTCTTTGGTATTACAGGTAAAATGTTTTGTGTGGCCCTCATTAATTAACTATCATTCCATGTACGTATGAAACTTAGAGAATTTTTCAAGTCTTTACCTTTATGCTGTATTTTATTAATCAATTAATTGCATTGTATGAAAATTAGTATGGTCGTTCTTGCAAAATTGCTTAAGAAAAATTCAAAAGAAAATTAAAGTTTAAAATAAACTAGAAAACTCTATCAATAATAGTAATATCTCGCCATATTTTTCTTTGAACATTTCTACCTAGAATTGGCCTTTAGTTAGGGTATAAATCCGAGACGTTTTGATTATAAAATAGCTAGTTTTCTCGTTGCAGTTATTTATGACAAACCTGAATTTGTATGGTTTCAGGCGTATTCTACTGTGGAAGTCCAGCGCTTGTCCGACCATTGAATTCACTTTGTCAGGAGTTTAGTCTCGAGTCGTCCACTCGCTTTACTTTCCACAAAGAGAATTTCTGACATTTTTCCCCCTAAAATGTTTTCGGTTAAGTAAAACAACAAATTTTTGAATTCAATTATTCATTTGGTTATAAGGACATGTTGTAGTTTAGTTGGTTGAATGAAGTATGCTCTATAGCACTAGTTTCAGTCAACTCTAACAGTAATTGTCCTTCAGACGTCAATACCATAGTTCAAAATTTCAAATCACATGTGACATGTACGTAGTATTTTCTTAAGTAATGTATATATACATATATGTACATATTATGATCTTTTTACGTAATTATGAATTATCTATAACAAACAAGAAAACAGTTGATATACATGCATATTTTCTAAGAGTTTATAGTGAGATATTATAGTATTAATTATTGACTATAAACATAACAAATTTGATATGTAATGTTGACTAATGTTGTCAGTATACACAGATGGGACATTTATAAAAAATATAGATAGATAAATCTAGGGCTAGGCAATAAATCAGAATCCGAAGAACCGAACCGAATTCAATCCAAAAATAGTACCAAACCCAAACCAAAATTTGTTAAATATTTGAAGGGGTTCAAAATTTTGGTATTTAGAGAACCAGAATCGAGCCCGAACCAAACCGAAGTATTTTAAGTATCCGAATATATCCAAAATAGATTTATATACTTAAATATATTAATTATTTTTAGATTTAATATATAAAAATATCCAAAATATATAAGATATTTTAAAGTCCAAAATAATAAAAAAATATATACAAATCGTTATAAGTAAATGTCTAAAATAGCTAAACAATACTCTTTTTTTTTTGGACATCAAACATTCACAGACTCATGTTGACTCTGTAAACCAATGTGACAACTCTACATCCATGTGTACGACGAAAAACGGTTGTGTTCGAGTACTGTGTACCAAGCGATCCGCCTTTATGTTTTCCGTCCTTGGAACATGAACGATATATGAGTTGATGAAGCTTCTTCTCAAGAGCTTAATATCTTCCAGGTAACTTTCAAATACGAGCCATTTTTATGGTTCTGAAACCTTCTTCACCAATTGAGAACAATCCATAGCAACGTAACCCTAAATTGTCTTAGATTTCTCATGCTTTCCATGGCCCAAATGAGTGCCTCCATCTCCGCATGAAGAGGTGAGAGACATGCCCTTACATTCCTGGCCCCTAACAAACCCTAAAACCCCGGTAGCGTGCTGAACCAGCCTTGTCCTGAAAATAAATCTTTTATCCTTCCAAGAACCGTCTATGTAACACCATCTTCCTGTAGTCCTTGAATTCGGTATGTTCTGTGCCTCATGTACCAACATGGGAGTATTTATTACATGTGCCTCAGCCCAAAGTGTTGATTCCAATTCTGCTAAATTAAGCGTTTCTCTCGGATCAATATCAAGGTTACTGAAAATTTTATTATTCCGGGCCTTCCAAATGTATCATAATTTCCATGCAAACTGATGATCCTCCATTTTTGGGGTAACTCTCCAAAACAAATGGTCCATATTAGCAAAAAGCGAGCCAATAGAAAAAAAGTTTGGGTTCGATGGGATCTTAGATAGTGTCCACACCTGCCGTGCCGGGGGAGACTCAAAGAACACATGATTTATTGATTCCTCCGGATCTCCGCACCTTGCACAACATGTATCTCCTTGTATGCCTCTCGCTCTTAGATTTTTTGTAACCGCTATACAACCTGTCAGCAGCTGCCATAAAAATGTTTTAACTTTAGAGGACACTTCACTTTCCAGCAGAATGTCTTAAGTATATCCACATTGGGTTCATAAAATCCTGGTAGTTTTTCCTTGTGAGGATATATCCTTTCTATTTGATACCATGATTGAACCGTGTATTTTTCATTATTAGTGAAATGCCATCCATTCCTATCTTCCATCTGATTCCTACTCAAAGGAATACTTTCAATCATTTTTGCATCATGTGATTCCACCAAAGTCCTAATTGCCTGTTAATTCCATGTTCGGGATTCCTGATTAATAAGAGAATCCACTGTGAGGTCCGGGTAACTGTTATGAAAGTTTTTGTTAGCTGGTCTCGGGCGAGTGGATGGGATCCATGGGTCATTCCAAACTGAAATAGATGACCCTGTTCCAACCCATTTAATTAGTCATTTACAAACCAGAGATCTAGCTAAACAATACTCAAACACTAAAAATATTAAAAATATCTATTAACTTTTTATCAAAATATTCAAGCTAAAGCATTTTATATGTTAAGTTTAGGTATTTTGCAAACATTATTCAAAATTATATGTAATATATGATTTTATTTTAAAATTTTGGAAAATTTAAAGTATATATGAATTAAAAAATTTTAAAATAATTTAAAACAGGTTATCTGAACCCGAACAAAACCCGCAAAAGTCCAAATCGAATCCGAACCAAAATTTATAAATACCCTGTTGAGCTGAAATCTGTATCTCCAAATACTCGAAACCTGAATAGACCCGAACTGAACCCGAACGGGTACTCGAACGATCATACATCACACCAGTTAATATATATATATATATATTTATATATATATATACTAATACTAATTCTTTAAACATTATTTACCAAGTGATTTTTAAAAGTTTGCCTATATATGTCATCACCACATTTATTTTTATTAGAAAAAGATATATCTTAGTAAAAATGATGACATAGAATGAATCTAATTGTGAATAAACATTTGCATTTAATATTAATTTATATTTTTGGTAAGTTATTAGAATATAGATTTTCATTGAGTATGGAAGAGATGGATTTCCCGTTTACAGCAACAATGATCCACAAAATTGGGTCAGTATTTTATGGTTACCAAAACAAAATTCTTGGCAATCTCGCAACACACAAGAAGTTGAACTTAGGAAGCCGAGGGAGAGCTTGAACTATATCTCTGTTTGGTTTTAATATTTGTTATTCGGTTTAGTTTAATTATAACCATTGTCATGAAATATAATCTGGTAGCATTTGTTAATAACCGTATAAATATAATATCTTTATAATATATTTATCTTTATGTTGATTACTTATTTATATTCCTTCAAGCAACCTCACACTATGAATGTCTTAAATGCCTCGTGTAATATATGGGTCTCACTGTAAAAACCTTTTTAAAGTAAAACTATACTTTGACTCTCGCACCCACGTGGATGTTATTTTAGTTTGTAATGTAAGTGAGAGGAAAAAGCATGTTTTCTCTCTGCGAGTTGTCCCTAGGTGGGTGTAGCTATTGTTGCTTGTAGCTGCTTAGATCCCTTGATTTAGGCATATTTATAATTTTTTTGGTTAGTATGTTTTGGTATATGTTTTATCCTGTTCATATTGTATTGTTGTTAGATCCAAAAATATATTAGATATTATATAAGCTATTTATTCTTCAATTTGGTCATTTTTTATTTTTTTTTACAATATTTGGCTTGGAAAAAATTATATTATATTGTTTATGAACCTAGCAAATTAGTCTTTTTAAATTTACCACAATATATATTTTTAAAAAAAAAATTTATATATTTTGTTAATTTATATTATTGGAAATCAATGTCTCACCATTTTTATATGCCAAATAAATTTCAAATTACAACACTCATAAGTTTATTAATTTGAAGTAATTTTTAACATTAAAATTTTATTTCTTATTAATGTGAAAATATATTTAAAAATTATATTAATTATGAAAAAGTGATATATATAAATAACATAATTATATTAACTCCTTTTCATAATTATATTAACTCCTTTTCATAATTATATTAACTCTTAACAGCAAAAAACATATTTCAACCTCCAAAAATCTATTTTATGAAGATAATGGGCCTAAAGATAGAATGATAGATTGATGGCCTGAATATCTAACAGCCGGCCCATTTAGAAAGTTAACTAATTAGCGTAAGAAAAAAATTTGTTAGGTTAACGTTTCTACAAAAAAAAAAAAAGAGTCAAAGAACGATTCGAGAGGGGAAATTTAGTTTTTTTTCCTTCACGATCCATCGAAATGGCTTATAAGTCCTTTCACGAGTCACAAAGATGATATCCATGGCGAAATCGTATTAAAAAGGTACGGATTTGGTTTTTATTTTGATGTTATAGCTTATGTTCGGTTTGTATTTGATATTTTCTTCTGCGCCTGATGGATTTCATGAACATGGTCTTCACTTTCAGATGTTAGGAATCAATGGTCAATTGGGAATTTCTGGGATGTAATAACATTTGTGTCGGGTTAAACTAATTTCGACAGAGAAGGCCAACCAAATCACTTCTAAGAAGATTCAAATCAGAGTAAGGTCTCCAGCAAAGCAAAGTGTTTTTATTACTCTGTTCTTTTTAGCAATGTCGGGTATAGATTTGAGCGAAGCTACTCTCTGTTTCATGTCGTCTATATTATTTTGTTTAGGATATCCTATTTGAAGCTGCTTATGTCTGTGTTTATGGTTTTGTTTTGAATTAGTGTTTATGTGGGTATTGGTTACTATTGAGTTCTGTTTTCTCATGTATTCTATGTTATCAATGTTTATGCTTACCTTTGATTGATTGTGCAATTACAGTTTTCTGAGTTAAAATAGTTTCATTTTAGGTTTATTATCTTCAAGGAATACCACTTGTTTCTCTGTATTGGGTCGCTTAAAAGCTGATGGCTGAGACTTAATTAATTTCAGACTATAGTTTGTCTTAGACTCGAAGCTGGTTAGTCTGACAACTTTATTTTTGAATATGTCAGTTAGAATGATATTACTTATCTATATTCTTTAGTATCAGCTTTTGTGTTTACGTTGATGAATTACATAGGATGGTGCATTTCATATAAATGTACTAACTATAAGTTTTTTAAAATGATTTCACTGTTGTTCATGAGATCCAAGGAAAAGAGAGAAAGGCTCAGAGGCGATGATACATAGCGAGACCAAAGTAGTGAGTTAAAACATATAGCCAAATATTAAAGGTCCTTGTTTATATTTTTTAAGTTCACAACTTCTGATTTATTTACACTATGTTCACATTTGAGGTAATACACATGTGTTTGATCATTATCATACCGTCAAGGAGATAAAAAGAAAACTGGTATGTTTTTATGCAATCCTGAAAACAAACTCAGCTTCATCTCTATATGTTATGCAAAATAATGAGATTGTCTACTTTGGTTTTTGTAGACCTGAGATACTCAGCCTGCAATTTCAAGAAAACAACACACTTACTGAACAACAGCAACAACACAAGGTTAGTAAACTACTATACAATTTTTAACTCTTATAATAATGAATTATTATATGATTAGTCCACGAGATGAAATTAATATAGAACATATAGGATTAGAAATGCAGTAGAAAGACAGCCTTTTGCATGGAGCGTGGATTTTCACCCTACATAATATGTTTTGGTATTAGTTTAGATCAAAACGCCTCATTTGCTAAACCGAATGATTTTATAGTTGTATCTAATTCATGTAAGACATAAGATCCTGTTTAGTGATGTGTTCAACAAATACATTACTTAGGTTTTGTAAAAGTTCTGATTTGTAATCTTTAATTCAATTATATTTTGGCACTTGATTTAACAATCTCAGTTTTCTAATTTATTTAAACCATTTCATGCAGATACTGGAATTGTGGTGATACGAAAGATGAATCCCATTTCATCGTTAGAGAGATACAACTGTAATTATTGGGTCAAACAAATGTCAATGGGCTTGTCCGATCATTATGTATTATGGCGTGAAAGCCTTTTCTAAAAATTAGTGAATGTATAGGGTTAATATCAGCGGCATGGAAATATAATTATTTAGAAAAAATCAGGGTTACGAACTTCTGTTTTAATAATTTAGATTGTAGAGTAAAACGTGACATTTACTCCAATTATCGATTTCTCTTGTCAATCAGGTGAAAAAGTTAAAAAAAATGTTTAGTCTGATTTTCGTTGAAAGTAATTTTTTGTTTTTTTTCTTTTGTCAACTATCCATTTATACTAGATCAAGTGGTGGTAGACGAGCTGATTATCCGAGGAGCATCTCCGTATGTCCGTGTTTGATCTATATGGAAAAAAATATATCTTTTTCGTCTTGCTTCTTTTGCTAGCGCATCTGTTTGTCCATTCCTACTTCGAAGAATATGAAACAAACTCACATCCTCAAAATGTTATTTATTTTGTTATATCTTTCTGATTTCACACTTATGGCTCTATGGTAACACCAAGCGGTGCAAGACAATCAGATTAGATAATATGGTACGGTTTAACTGCGGTTTGTATAAAAGAAACACATATTGTGAAATAACTACGATAAGTGGTTCAAAACAAAGTATAAATGATGACATGTATAATAAACAGTGTAACTGCGGGATATATATATTATGTAGGAACCAAAATTCACACCGTCGATTTCCTTTCAAATTAGAAAAGTTAGGAAAACCCTAATTTCCCAGAGATCCCGAATATCTGCTAAACCACACGCCAAGCAATCAGAACACGAAAATAAAGACGAAAAGAAATAAGAAATCGTAAAAAAAGAGCAAGAAGAGTCTTATTCCGAATTCGCGTATGAGTGTTAAAATAAGGTAGAAACCTCGGCTATGAGAATTGCCGGCGAGAATCCTAGTTCTAACAACCTAAGATTGCAAAACCTAGTTGAGTCGCAGCTCGAAATAACAAAAACAGAAAGTTGCCTAAATGCTCTAAGTGCTAAGTTTGCTCTAAAAAAGTTATCTCCTTGTGCCTCTCGCCTAGAACTCCTTATATACTCCCTCCAAGGTCGGTTTAAGCTTTACTGTTATGCCCTTTGGCCGACTTTAGCATCTTTCGGAAATATTCTATTTTCCTCGATCTTCGTAATTATCCATTCTCGCGGATAAAATATAAACGATGACAAAAAAATAAATAAATATAAACAGTCGTAGTACTGATGGGCTTTTACCGAATAAAATCGTAAGTGGGCTCTTAGACCCATTTTAGGTCTCTTTTGGCCGTTTTTGGACTTATCTCGTTTATTACGATTTTCGAATAAGTTACCGCAGTTTTTATCGTAATGTCTCGACGACAACTCCACTTAGGAGTAAGGGACAGTATAGCCGTAGTTCGTAAGAGGTCTTATCGAGGTTTAGAAGAGAGTGCATGAATTGGTGTCGTCCCGACAGTTTCGGGTTGGATCGGCTTTTCGGGACAGACCATTCGACGATCGTCTAGTGGTTCGATGGTCGGAGTGACCTTCTTGGGCCGACCACTCGACGATCGTCGAGTGGTTCGATGGTCGGATCAGTCAACGATCGTCAAGTGGCATGCTTGGGTCGACCACTCGACGATCGTTGAGTGATTCGATGGATCGTCGAGTGGCCTGCTTGGGCCGACCACTCGACGATCGTTGAGCTGTCTGTGAGTTCGGTCTGGTTGCTCCGAGCATGTTTTTAGACGACTGATCGTTTTGGTGTTTCGGATAAGTCTTTCCAAGTATTTAAAAATCGAAATCTTTATGAAAAACTTTCCCGAAATAGTATCCTTAACCATTGATTTCGAGATAACCATTTTTGACCTCAACAGTTAGCCCCTAGCCTGCAAGCTTCGGAGACGATTCTTGCGCGCGAGTTGCATATTTTTAAGAAATCGGAATCCATGGTTAGGGATGTATGCTTTTTTTTTTTTGAAAGGATGCTTCCTGTTCATGTTTCTATAAGTAGTGAGCTCTCATCCTTTATTTTCTTCACACCTTCACCTCTCTCTTGATTCTCTCTGACTTCTCTCTTAAGCTTTCATTCTCAAGATGTCTTCTCCCCAAGGCGAAAAGAAAGATTGTGACGTTGAGATGAGCAACGCCGCCCCTCTTGCCACCACGCCAGACCCGCTTCCTTCCAACGGGGCACCGGCCGGCTTCCTTTCTTTTAGAGATAAGGTGGCGTGGCGCAATGCTGAGAAGGGGTCTGACGTTGAGATTTTGTTTCTTTCTGCCCCAACTGTTGTCCCAACTCCCGAGCTCGATGTCTAGGTTTTACCGAGCGCCGAAGCTCAGGTAGGAGTGGACGTTCTGGCGCAACCTTCTGGTTCGTCTACGACGCCGGTGCCGACGGATGATAAGGAGCAAGCCACCGAGTCGGTGCCTCCTCCTCCATCTAGAAGAGGGATTTTTCTGGCTCTACGTGCTCCCAGTGCTACTCCGGTTGCTCCCCCGAAAGATCAGAAGAGGAGATGCACCAGGGGCAACAATGGAGAATCTTCTCAACAAGGAGGATCGAGTCTAGTGTCGGGACACCGCGCAAAGGTACGTTTTTACCACCCTTTTTTTTTTTTTTTTAAAGTGGTGTAAAAGTTTTTAAATTCTTATGTTGCCTTTGTACAGTTTGTCTCTTTGATCGACGAGCTGATTAATGAGTGTGGGTCGGAAGCTGAGCGCCTTTCAAAAGAGTTGTCGAAGTCGCAAGAGAAGTCTTCTCAACTTGAAACTAAGCTGACAGACAACGAGGATACTCATTCTGCTGAAGTGTCCCGGCTAGAGGTTCAGATTGGGGGTCTTGAGCGGGATCTTGGGAAAACTGCAAGTTCTCTACTCAAGGAGAAGCAATCTCGGAAAGCTAAGCCTTCTGAGGTTCGTCGCCTCCAGAATCAAATCCAGAGCGAAGAGGGATCGAAGAGTCGTGATGCCGAGATGGCCGCTGACGTTCTCCGTGCTGAGTTTCAAGCCCGTTTGGCGAAGATTACCGTTTTCCTCGATTCCTTGGTGACCGTTCATGACAGGGACCTGGGCCTAGCGAATGTAGATGTTAGGATCAGCGAGGCTCAGTTGTTTAAGATCGAGGAGATTTTGTCCCCATTGGCCGAAGAGGCTAGACTGTTGATTCGCAAGGAGGAGCTTGCTACCGTCGACGGGGACTTTGGGTTAATCCTTACTGTCGCGAAGTTGGAGTGTGGCTCCTTGCCGTGTCCGGGTGAACCCGAAGGACATGATCCAGCAGCTGGAGAGGATGAGGGCGGAGCGGTTCCGAGTTTGGACGAGGTGGTGGTTGAAGGTGAGGCGTAAGAGCCCGAAGACGATCATGGTTTGCAGTCTCTTTCAAGAGATAATTTTTTTTATGTATTTGTTGTTTTTGCGTTTCTCACGGCCGAGTTTGGCCGTTTTTATGTTTTTGGAACTGGCATTATGTTTTTGCGTTTCTCACGACCGAGTGCAATCGATTAACAATGGATTATGGACCAATGGTATAAGAAAATTCACTAGAGCTGCAAGAGTAAAAAGAACAAATGTATCAATGTCTCGAAGATGTTCAATTTTTCATTGTCAGAGCTGGTGTGATTAAGTGAGTATGGAAATGATATCTGGAATTTTTAACCATGTCGACAATTTTCTGATTTTTTTTCTTGTAGAGTAATTAAAAAAGGAGAGAAAATACTCTCTCATCTCTCTAGAATCAAAAACTAAAACCCTAGCTGCCGTTCAACTTACTTTATTTTCTGCCTCTCTGGCGCTTTTGGCGTCGTGAGAGGCACCTCGCTCCAAATTTTTGCTCCTAACGATTCTTCATCCGTGGGTGAGGTCCTTGATCAAACGCGAGTTGTGGGGGTTTTTTGGTTCTCCGGTGGAGCAGGTGACTAGTTGCAGTTCTCTGAGGATTAGTGATGGTGATGATCTCTCCCTTCTCTCCTTCGTCTTGTGGTCTGCTTCGAGATCTGTGACGTTGTCGGTTAAGGAGCTACGGTGGTGATGAAGTTGTGGGTGTAGCGAAGTGAAGTGTGAACTCGTGGTGTGCTTTTGCTGGGTGTCTTCTGTGATTAAATCTGCACGAGGATGGTAGATGTCATGTCGGTGTCGATCTCTGGCAGTGAAGCTAACCGAGGGTTCTTCTCTACCTCTCTCTCAATTAGCACTCATAGATTAAGTTGTTACTTTTCTTGATAGTCTGGACCTCTCTCCATTAAGTTTTTAGAAACTCACTGTGGAAGTTTTCTGATTCGCAGTGAGGTGTCGTGTGTTGCTGTTAAGATGCTTGAGTCTGAGGTATTCTGGTCCGTCTCTCTCCTCGAAGCGGTCTTGTGTTTGTAAGGTTGCAAGCGGTGGTTCTCCAAGGGGCAGCATCTGTCATGTGCCCCGTAGCTAGGATTTCCACCAACCGGTATGTTCTGGTTTTCACCAACTGGTATGTTCTAGTTTTTTTTGGTTATCTTGTTCAATTCGTTTTGATTAAGGCTCTCAATTAGGTCCAAATCAGCCCCAATTCTAGGATTTTTGCTTAGGTCCAGTACAAACCGGATTAGAGAAAATTCTAAAAAAATTAAATTAATGCAACAAATTTTAGCGAAAAACAAATTTCTGATTTATTCCAGTTTGATATCTTTTGAAAATCTGGTGTTTAGATAACTAGTAAAATATAGATTTTTTTACTAAATATTCAATTTGTTTCATAGAAATTAACCTAAAATTAATATTTAATATAAAATAAAAGTACTGTAAAGTATATGTTGAAATGTTGTAATAATTATTCAAAAGTCTTCAAAGTACAAACACATTCAAATGATCCAGAGAAAATCTTATAAATTACATATGGAACTAAGTTTCAACCTGAATTTCAGGGAAACCACTTTCAAGAGTCTTGACATATTCATGGAAGTAGTTACCAGTGATTGTTGAACTGTTTGACAACTCGACCTTGAAGGAACTGAAATAACCAGATGTGAGAGCTTTATTCATCAACTCTTCTTGAGTCGCTTTGTGCCTAAGAAGTGTCTTTCGAGCTTCTCCTCGAAGGTGCTTCACATACTGCGTCTTGGGGCTTTGGTACATGGCTATGAAATATTCATAAGCACAGCTCCATTTCAATACAAGCCTACACTGGACCATAAGCAGAGTTGCTTCCTTTACAGCATCAACGTCTTGCTCGTTAAAACTGCTGTTATCCGTCAGTCTTGGAACGCCGTTCTCCTCTATGGCTTTGAGATCCGACTTGGAATTCTCATACTCTTCAAGACATGTCTCCCACAGACGCAGGTAACTAGAATCGTCCACTTGTCTCATTGATAGTTGAAACAAGAGTTCAACACAGTTCCAGTTTCCGTTGTGCTCTTCCTCTGACAGTAAGCAGCGCCAACAGAAGCTACAACTGATCATTGTGAAACAATAAAGTAAACATGAAAGCGTTCTGATTTAAAAAACAAAGAGATCTAAGTTTTAAGAGATGAGGGCAAACCTGCAGATACAAGTTATCATTCTCAAAACAGGGTCATCGGTCCTCTGCACGTGACAGTTGCAGTTAGGACAACGTTTGGTGTTTTCAAGGAGCCAAGCATTGCTCTTTAACGTATCCAAGGTGGAGCTTGACCAAACAGAAGCTTCCTTGCAGGTCACGGGTCGATGTGACTCGAGCGTGCAACTCCAACAGAATGTGTGACCACACAAACACACCACACCAAAGTCAAGATCATCATCTTCCAACAGATCCTCATGAAGCTCGATGGCGTATTCGCAACCTGGCGCAGGACACCACTTGATCGATTCCTTGTTGGCCTCCACGAAAGATCCCAGAATGTATCTATCGTACATCATCTTCACAGCTGGTTCTGTGAGTTTCTCAATCGTATCGGGTCCAACTGGAGCAACACAGTCTGGGTTAGGGCAAAGGACGACTCTCTCTTCCTCCTCCGTCAGAAGGTTGCTGAGATGACTTCTCCAACAAGTTTCAGAAAACTTGTGTGAACAAAAGGGTGTGGAGACCAGATTTTCTTGACCTGCGAAAGAAGACACAGAATCGTTTTCTTGACACGAACTGAAAACTTTAACCAAACCTAAGTCCGAGAGGAGCTTCTCCTTGTCGTCGCCCAAACGGTCTGAAGCCTTGAACGAGTTCCAACGGAGAGAGATTAGGATTAAGGTTGCATCAGATTTGGACAGCAAGAAGACTTCCGAGATCTGGTTGATTTCACTCGTCATCTTCTCACCAACTTCATTTGTTGTGAGAACAGAGTACACGCTCTGACCATTGGTTTCCAGAGCTGAGAAAAAAATAACAAACTTATGAACAACATATAAGACGCAAAGAAAAGTCTTTGTGAATTGTTGTACGTGATTTTCTTACCAGCTAGCTAATCGAAGGGGAAGCAACTCAGAGGTTCAAAGACAAAGATGATTGTAGACTTAGAAAATGCTCTCTTGATGAGTAGTGTATCAACCCAAGCTCATTATATAGAAGAATCCTGAATAAGTTAATTTTTTTATATTTGTCGATAAATGTAAAATTAAAAGTTATCAAATTCTATCATAAATCTCTGATATGTGGTTAAGAAAACAGATAAAATTTAGTAATCATATCCAAAAGATAACAACATAGAATTACGAAAGACTTACTTCATTTAGTTCTAAACAATATAGCCTAACAATTATTGACGCGTGTCGCTAAATGTAAAATTATACATATCATATTCTATCATAAAATCTCTGATATGTGGTTAAGAAAACATATAAAATTTGCTAATAATATCCAAAAGAAATCATAAGAGATCATGAAAAAAATTACCTCATTTAGTCCTAAATAATATAGCCTAACGATTATTGACGCGTATCTATAAATGTAAAATTATACATTATCACATTCTATCATAAAATCTATGATATGTGGTTAAGAAAACAGATAAGAATTTGATAATCATATCCAAAAGATATCATATGAGATTGTGAAAACAAGTTACTTCATTTAGTCCTAAGTAATATATCCTAACAATTATTGACGCGTGTCGATAAATGTAAAATTATACATTATCATATTATATCATAAAATCTCTTATATGTGGTTAAGAAAACAGATTAAATTTAGTAATCATATCCAAAAGATATCATCAAGAAATTGTGACAAAATTACTTCATTTAGTCCTAAATTATGTAACCAAGCGATTATTGACGCATGTCGATAATAGTAAAACTATACATTATCATATTCCATCATAAAATTTCTGATATGTGGTTAAGAAACATACAAAATTTGCTAATCATATCCAAAGATATCATAAGAGATTGTGAAAACAAACTACTTCATTTAGTCCTAAGTAATATAACCTAACGATTATTGATGCGTGTTTATATCTATTTTTTAGAAAATAATTAGATTACAAATAACTGACAAAAAATAGATTATAAATTAAATACTATATTTTATCAAAACTCTATAAAAATGTGATGTGTGGTTACGAAATAGAAAAATTAATGATAACAGTATCCAATAAAACAAAAGTTATGCGCTTAAAAAAAATCAAATATATAAAATAGTGAATTATAATATTTATCAGCATGTATAGAAGAATCCTGAAAAAGTTAATTTTATATATTAAAAATGGGGAATTTTTTAATTTATGCTTAAGAAGTTTAATGATAGTTAGAATAAGTTGACGATTTTTGACATGTGTCGATAAATGTAAAATTACACGTTATCAAATTCTATAGTAAATCTCTGATATGTGGTTAACAAAACAGATAAAATTTAGTAATTATATCCAAAATATATCATCAAGTAATTGCGACAAACTTACTTCATTTAGTCCTAAATAATATAACCTAGCGATTATCGACATGTGTCGATATATGTAAAACTATACATTATCTTATTCCATAATAAAATCTCTAATACGTGGTTAAGAAAACAGATAAAATTTGCTAATCATATCCAAAAGATATCATAAGAGACGTGAAAACAAACTACTTCATTTAGTCCTAAGTAATATAACCTCACGATTATTGATGCGTATTTATATCTATTTTTTAGAAAATAATTAGATTAAAATAACTGACAAAAAATAGATTACAAATTAAATACTATATTTTATCAAAACTCTATAAAAATATGATATGTGGTTACGAAATAGAAAAATTCATGATAACAGTATCCAATAAAACAAAAGTTATATGCTTAAAAAATCAAATATATAAAATTTTGAATTATAATATTTGTTAGCATTAAAATTATGAGTGTAATTGATACAACTCTCTCTCTCTCTCTCTCTCTCTCTCTCTCTCTCTCTCTCTCTCTCTCTCTCTCTCTCTCTCTCTCTCTCTCTCTCTCTCTCTCTCTCTCTCTCTCTCTCTCTCTCTCTCTCTCTCTCTCTCATACTGTTTTTATCACTCGTGTGTTTGGATTGCTACTACAAATAAGGAACACACACAACTAAAGAGTTCCTCAAACCGGGGTACTTTTCTCTTCAGATATCAATATCTAGATATCACTAGTAATCTTGATCGTATAGAGTTTCTCATTGCTTAGAGAAAGAATTAAAAAATGGTGAGACTCCCTCTAGCTCACTCCCATTTCAAAAAGATGAACCAGCTCATATGCTACCCACACTGCTTTCTCATTTTATCCTCTGCTCATCTCCTAGTGAAACTGCTTTTATCCTCTGCCGTTTGGTTGACTCATGACTATTGGACCTTCGTCTCTCCAAGTCTTGGCTCAAGTCCTTGTATTATTAGGCTATGACCACACAAAACTCATTAAGATCATTCTTGCACACAAGGCCTACAATTCTCTAACCAGAAAGACTAAATTTGAACTCTCTTCTCTCACAAAACATTACATTGGTTTTAATTCTTTTCAGCTACACAATTTCTAGTGTGACTTTTGATCTTTGTATTCATATAAAAGTAATGTTACTTCCATATCCTCCATTAGATAAGCATCTAATTTAGCTGCTCTCTAGCTCCCAATAACAACAACTCAACCTCTACCATCTCGTTACTAGCACCCGAGATGGTAAGCAGCTCGATAATCTTCAAGCTTCCCTTGATGTTCATTATGTGACCATCGAACCTCTCCCCTGGAAAAATATTTGTCAACACATCAGCTGGATTTGCAGATGTATGTACCTTCACCACCTTTACAATCCCATCATACACCACTTCCCGGATATCGTTGTACTTCACCTGGATATGTTTTGTTCTTTCATGAAACATGTGATTCTTTTTGTAAGATACGACGCACTCTGCGAATCACAGTATATTTCCAATGAATTTTGCTGAAACCCCATCTCTTACAACTTCTCTTCCGGATTCTGATAACATTATATACTCGGCCACTGTTGTCAATAGTGCAACCACCTTTCGAAGACATGACCTTCAACTCATTGTATTACCTCCAACTATGAAAACAAAACCTGTAATCGACCTTCGTCTATTCATATCTGATGCATAATCTAAGTCGCAGAATCCCTTTATGTTGAAATATGCACCTGTTGAGAATGTTAAGCTCATCCATGCAACACCTTTCAAATACCTCTTTATCATATTTACCGTTTCCCAAAGGTCTTTATCCGACTTGCCATATATCTACTAACAAGTCTCACTTAGTACGCTAACTCCAGTTTCAAACCCACCATTGTGTACATAAGACTGCCAATGATATACCATGGATTTTATCCACTTTCAACCATGGTATATAGGTGTTTTAGGAATTATTGTGGGAACCGAAATTCGCACTGTCGATTTCCGTTTAAATAAGGAGACTAGGAAAACTCTAATTTTCCAGAGGACCCGGATATCTGCTAATTACAAAACGTCAAACAATCAGAACACGAGAATAACAACAACAAGATATATGAAATCGAAAAGAGAGCAAAGTAGATCTTATTCCGAATCTGCGTATGAACGTTTACGACAAGGTATAAGCCTGAGCTCGAGAGCGGTCGGTGAGATTCCTAGTTCTAGCAACCCTAAGACGGCTAAACCTAATTGAGTCACAGCTCGAAATAACAAAAACGGAAAGTTGCCTAAATTGCTCTAAGTGCTAAGTTTGCTCTGAAAAATTGTCCTTCCACGTTCCTCGCCTAGGACTCCTTATATACTAGCTCCAAGGTCGGTTTACGCTTTTACTCTTTATCCTTAAGCCATCATAGCATAAAAATGGAGATATTCCATTTTTCCCGATCTTCGCAATTATCTTCAAAACTTCCGTATTTATCCGCGGAAACTAGACATTTATCTTTCCTTGTGGACCAAGCGTAAACCGTGCTGTGGTTTACGGGCTTTTGGTTAAGAAATCGCAGGATGGGCTTCGAGTCGTGTTTTAGGTCCCTTTGGGCCGTCTTCCAACTCGAAGTGTTTACTACAATTTCTTTCGATAGGGAACGAGCCTTCCGCGGTATTAATCCGCAAAGTTTGATCGATGATTTAGAATAGCGGAAAACATAGACTGAGCTCGCTACGGTCTTCGGGAGATAGCATCGAAGGTTTGACGAGAATGCATGGACTGGTGTCGTTTCGACGTTTCGGAAGAGCTCGATCACTACGTAACGACCGAGCGGGATGGACGCTCGGTCGCTACGTAGAGACCGTGCTTTGGCTCGAGCTCGGTCGCTACATAGCGACCGAGCGTGGGCGTTTAGTCGCTGCGTAGCGACCTGTTTCGAGCTTTCGTCGAACATCTCGTTCTTTCCTCCGCATAGCTTTTTCGTAAGAAAGAATCTATTTCGAAAAGTATTCACCGGAGAAATTCTTATTTTCTTCCTCGGACGTTTTGAATGTTAAGTTCGTCGTAACCGTTTTTGACCCCAACAGTTATCTATGTTGTTTTTGAGTCCTTTTAGCACATTTACATGTTTAAGGATGATTTGGAGAAAAGTGGTGATTTGGATGTATTTTGGAGAGAAAATGAGAGGAAGCTCGAAGCTGACCATCAAACCAGTTCGAGATCGACATTTAGAGTCCACCATCGATCGATGCACTCTGTGCCATCGATCGACAGCGAAGCGCGCAAAGCTCAACCGGCTTAAAATCAAGTCAGGACATAATTACGGAAATACCCATGGCCGACTTTTAACCTAATATTTAGGTGCTATGTCATTGTTCTAGGCAACACACGCTGTTTACACTATTCCTATTTTCTAGTTTCACACAGCAAAAGTTTTTAGTAGATTTGGAGAGAAGATCCAAGACTCCTTCAGAGATTTGTATTGGAACTCTAGTATTTCTAACCTTAATCTATTTATGAATTCCTTTATGTTATTTGCTATGAATTTCTTTGTTATGTCTGAGCAGTTCATCTTGTTAGGACCAGGGTTCAAATAGGATTATGAAGGATTAGCTCCAAATATAAATGGTTGAGTTCTTTGTGATATCCATCAGTTGAATTGCTCTTATTGCTTGTGTTCTAGAGTAGCTAACTAGAACCTTGATATTAGGATAATTAGGTGTAAGCGAAAGCAAGGTCTGTTACCTGAAATAATTCATATTGTGTTAGGATTGCTAGAAACAAACAGAAGTTGATCTAGGAAACCTAGTGAACCGCATATTCGACTTCAAGTTATGGTAGCTTATCTGCGCTTTTCTCCAACTCCTTGGAGTGTTCTTCTATCTTATTTGTCAAAGCTAGACCTCTTAGATGAATATGCGGTTATTCGCAAAGACGTTGCTTTCTCGAGCTGTGTGAATTTTGGTGATTTTTCTTTGTATGATGGCTATGAGCTAGGCTAGTAACTTGGTTTCGGCTGAAGTGGCCATATGTTACTCGTGATAGTCACTTTATGTCATCGTCACATAGTTCTAGTTATCTCTTTTTTTAATGCTAAACTGTTAAGACAAATTTGTACTGACTTTTTGTGATATCTCGGAAACAAGAAGTAAACAGTTAAAAACAAGATTCAAAAATTAAATATCGATTTTATTGATGAAGAGAACCAAAACTACAACATATTAATTAATTCTAACCGACTAACTCTATACTCGAAGCCTTGAATAATGAACCTTTTTTTTATATGTTGTCTTTGGTTGATAATTATTTTAGATCTTTACATATTCTGAAATATGTAAAAACTTATTTTTAATATAAGTTTTTCCCTTTACCAGATACGAAATAAAAATCTAATGTTGAAATCAGCAATAGTGGAGAAGAAAGTCAGCGTTAATTATCACTAACAGTAATATTAAATGTTTTCTCATAAATTATTGTAGGAAACTTAACAACTTTAACCGAAAAATTAATTGAAATACATATTCAATACACGATAATTGGTATTATAATATATACTAGATCTCGATCCGCACAACCGCATGGGTGTTTGTTTGCAGTTTTATATATGTAGATATTTATTTTGGATTATAAGTAGTATACACTTTTATAAAGTTAATCGTATACTTAAATATTTATATAACTATTTCATATACAATAATTTTATAATCTTATACTTTATATATTGTAGTTAATCAATTTTTTAAAAACCGTCAAAATGTATTTGTTGGTTATTTTTATATATTTATCTTAATATATTTGCATTTAGTTATTAAAATTTTTTTATATACGCATAAAATAGCATATTTAAAAATTATATTGTATTTATTTATGCTAAATTCTGACCCACCTTTCAAAGCTGGATTTTCTTTAAGCAATATTTTTTTACTTTTATTCATTTTAGATAATACATTATTGTATAAAGAAAAATATTAATTTTCTACATGTAGTATATAGTTTGCTAATGTTAAGTCGTTCTGTCATCATATTATATTTATAAAATGAGCATTTTATATTTATAAAAGGAGATTTTTTAAATTTATCAATTTAATATAAATTTATATTTTAGCTCAATATAATAATTTTATTTTAACATGACTAATTATGATTATAAAATAGATAAAAAATGATATAATTTTTTTATAAACGATAATTGAATATATATTAATGCATAATAATAGTTCATTGCTAATTACAAAATTAGTGAAAATATTTACATAATTTTTTTGAAAATTAAAATATTTATCAACAGATTTGTTATAATAAACTTTAAATATATATATATACATATTTAAAATGAAAAGATATCATGATTAAATTATTCACAAATATTTGATATTATTAGCTTTAATGAAATATATGTTAATTTTTATACATGTATTATATAGTTTGCTAATGTTAACCCGTTTGACCAACATATTATATTTTTGAACATAAATATTTATAACTATCAAAAATATATATATAAATTTATTAATTTAAAATTATTTTACCATATTAGTTCAATATAATATTTTTTAATATGATTGATTATGACTATATAATAGATAAAAAAAATAGGATAAATTTTTTACTTTTATTCCATAAATGATAACTGAATATATTAATGTATAATAATATTTCAAAATTAATTACGAAATTAGTAAAAATATTTACATATATATTTTTTGAAAATTAAGATCTTGTAAAGACTTTATCTTTTAGATTTAGAAATCTCAGTAATATGCAAGATGTCTGTGATCCGATGAGTTGAGACAAAAATCATTTACCTTGAACATTAGGTGAAACTCGGATCTCTGAATTTTAACTATGGTTCTTGAATTAAGGTTTAATATTCAGTGACACTGCATAGGATAGATGGTGATCCTTAATATACAAAACAGATTTGAACTCTAGTGTTAACAACAGCTAATGCGTTTGTGTTGAATTTTTGTTTAATTATCTTCTTTGTTTTTAAAAGTCTTAAACATTGTTTTTAAAGCCTGTTGGCTTTAAAGCTGGTCGAGCTAATAATGAATACACAGGTTACGTGGAGAATGAAGAAGGTGACAAAGGAACTTAACCATATGTGTGTTACTGATTCGTTTGTTTACGCCAAAGTTTGTGGAAGATATGAGACTAAGATTACTCAATCAACGCAGTAATACCTATGGTACAAAGCATTTTCTTAAGAGATGTAATACAATTGTCAATACATGGGCTCTGAAATAGATAACCTAATCTATTCTGTACAATATTTTTAATAATCTTTAGACATGTTCTTTAGCTACGAGTTCTCAATAACTCACACGTGAGTTAAACTAACTTTCTTGACTTTTTATCAGGTAATGGCTACTCAACCATCAGAAGCAGAGCTGACATGGATGAACAAATGGTGAATGATCAATACGTTATGGTAACTTGCACCGTTAAGCTGAGAAGATAAGGTCTCCGTTCTGTAACCATTGCGTCAGGACAGCAGCTAAAAGTATCTCCTCCTTATATATAATGTTGGTCAGAACCTGTTTATGATTAATCTAGTTTTAGATAGATGAATGAATTTATAATGTATGTAAAATTCATGGTCAGAATTGTGAAAATATGATATTTTTTTTTTTTATCAAATGTCTTGAACAAACGGGCTGAATAGTTTTATAATGTTAGGTTTGATGGTTCTAATGAGATTTGACATTGTAATGTGTTAACGGTGAAGAAAGTGTATGCTGGTTAACCAAACCAGATTTTTAGGCTTACGTGTCATTATAGTTACGATTACAGGGAGTATTTTAGTAAGTTATAATGAAAATATAGTTAGAGCATAAATGAAATATGATTTTCTAATAATGATTTATTTTTTAAAATATCACACATGAATCAAATTGTGATTTCTGTTTTAATATATAAGATGTGGACAATCCCGACTTTTTAAATATTGAAAAGATTCTAAGAAGCAAGTAAACCACAACGAATTTCGTAAGAAAGCCCTAAAACTAGTAGCCGCTCGTGTTCATCTGGAATTCATTGGGTTTTTTTTTTTTTTTTTTTTCCAAGGTACGAATCCTAAATCCGAAAAATTGACTGCTTCTATTCCTTCCTTGCGCTTCAGGATTCGAAACATTATGAACAGAATCGCTTTTATAAAACTTATTAGTGTGATAACGTCTTTCTCTTTTATAATAAAAATTGAAGGTTAATTTATTTGGTATCTTCATCATCTCCAATGGACTCTCGAAGTGGTGTGGCTGAGGAAAATACTGTTTCAAGTAAAGGTGAACTGAATATTATTATTTGGGTGAAGATTGGGTTTGCCTTGACTAATCTAATCATCCATCCATCCTTTTTTAATCAGGGATTCGAAAGAAGGTGAAGAACTCTGAGTCAGTAGCGTTACAGAGATACAAGATTGATACTTACAACTTAGTGGATCTTGATAAGGTTTTGAATGATGTCTACTGCTCTTGTCGACCTGTTTCTGCTGACTACGAAGCTAGGAAGGATACTTTGAAACACATCAACGCATTGGCTTTTGATATCTATGGTAACCAACCAACATTACTTAAGCTCTGTTAACATCAAACAAACACACATCATTTGTTTTTGTTTTATTTTTTGGTCTCCGTCAGGAGATTCTAAGGGTGACAGGCCGGTCCTCAAGGCGTATGGGTCTTTTGCGATGGATATGTTTTTCGCGCGGAGTGATTTAGATGTGTCTATTAACTTTGGTGATGGAGTATCTGAGCTTCCTCGTGATTCGAAGCTCCAAATCCTTGAAAGATTTGCGGAAAAGCTCCACTCTTTGCAGGGTAAGTATTTGGATGTTTTCATGTACTACTAGTTAGTTATTGGATGAATGTGAAACTGCATTTTGTAGGAGAAGGGCATGTTAGGAATGTTGTTTCTATCCTCAGTGCTAGGGTGCCAATTGTTAGGTTCCTTGATCAAAGGACTTGTGTTGAATGTGATTTGGCTGTCGATAGCAAAGAAGGCGTATTGAATTCACGGATCATTCAGATTATTTCTCAGATTGATGACAGGTTTCACAAACTTTGTCTCTTGGTAAGATCTTAAGGCTTTACTTCTTTCAAGTCTCTTCTGTTCTGACTTCTGACTTTTTCTTTAAGAAAATAATATCGTTTTCTTTTTACTATCAAAGTGGAATACGGCATAGATATTATTGAACATCTAAGTGCTAAGGACTTTTATGGCTACCAAATATGTAGTAGATATCAAAGTGGAATACGCAAGGCTTAACGAATGCATACCAAATATGTATATAACTTTAGTTGTGGTGGTCAATCAATACATTTACTAATGCCACTATGTTGCCTATGTCAGATTAAGCATTGGGCCAAAGCACACGATGTTAACAGTGCGTTAAGCAACACTCTGAATTCTATATCTATAACGTTGCTAGTTGCTCATCATTTACAGGTAGCCACTCTTTGTTGGATTGCCACTAGTCACTCTCCTTTTTTTTCATTTTTTGTTTTTTTATCTTCTGTGTTAATGCAGACTCAAGATCCTCCCATTCTACCTCCATTCTCTCTACTATTTAAAGGTAATATCATCACATATTCAAAGTTTGTGAATGTTTTGTGTGATATTATCCGCTCCTTTGTAGATATTTATGTTTTGTTATCATCCTATTCTGGCGCTTGTTTTTGTGATTTCCCTTTATGTAAATCAACTTGTCTTTTTCTTTTCAGATGGAGTTGATCCTCCCAATGTTGAGAAAAGGACGCAGGAGTTCTTGAACAAGGAGAAGCGAAATAAAGAATCTTTGGGTAGACTCTTTGTAACGTTTTTTGTCAAGGTGCTTATCTTTTTTTACCTTTGAATCGAAACAACAATTGAAAAAGCAAAGCCTCCACAAGAAGCCTTTTGCTATATCTTAGATAACTTTTCTGTGGCTTGCAGCTGCAATCTGTAGAGTTCCTATGGAGACAAGGACTCTGCGTCAGTTTGCGGAGTGGTCTTTGGATATCCAAAAGGTGGAGAAGAGCTGGTGTCGGGATTAATGTAACTATTTTTATCGATAATAATATTCATTTGCATTCTGACTTTTGTTTTTCTTGATCTCATTACTTGAGATTCGGTGTGTAATAATGACAGGTTGAGGATTTTTTAGACGTGTCTCAAAATGTTGCAAGGGTGGTTAATGACAGAGGAGCTAAAAAGATATACAGTTCTATAAATCAAACTGTCGAGGAACTTTTTGAATTTCTTAATGGCAAGATCGATGGAGCACATCTCAAAGACAAGTTGTTTGTCCCCCAACCCCTTGTGGAGCCTCCTCTTGTGCCGCAAGTCGAAGTTTACCATCAACCACCTCATCACAACTACAGATGTGATGAGTTTAAGGGTCATCACAACAAAAGGCCTCGTTTTGGAAATGGTGGTGAAGAACCAATCCATGCAGCAGGTGACGACAGTCATGCAATTGATCTGCCACCGCCACCACCACCTTTTGGCAGAGTTTATAGAATTTATTGTGATAAATTCGGTCCTCAAAACCTCCCCTGATCTTTTTTCTTGCTCAGTCACCAACCATTTTTGAAAGATGAATATAATTTCATGTTATATAGTTGAGAGTCTTGAGACCCGATATGAGCAAATGTATTTAGTGTGGGTTTTTGGTTACTAGAGAGAGAATACATGGTTTTATTATTATATACTAGATCTTTTTTTTGCGCTACGTGCGGATAATGGCTAAAACAAAGTTTCCAATCATTTTTTTACATATATTTTTATTGTTTAACAAAACTTATAGTTGAAAATTAAAAAAAATAGAATGTTAGAGTAAATAGAAAAAAATAGTGATTGATAGAATCATTGTAGTTAACCAAGTGGTTGTTTGATAAGTACTATTAGTAATGAACAAAAGTTTTACAAAATAATGTTTTTATAATTTTTTTAACAAAAAAAAATCATTTTATTTTGGTATAAATAATTGTATTATTTTCAGTTGTTGTTTTATATTTTCCATTCTCAAAATGTTGGAAGAAAATAATCACTATCATAATCTGAAAAACATTTACGGTATATCTAACTAACAAAACTAACTATACATATGAATTGAATTTTATGTAAATTTAACATATTAATATAAATTTAAGGTTGTATATATTTTGTTGTTATCAATAAAGATTTTTTTAATTATTTATAAAGTGGACGATATTAATTTTATCCCATCAATATTTTTGAAACCGGAACGGACATTGGCTCGGTATTTTAGTTGAGTCAATGGTCGGACCGGTTCTGCCGGATTTTAAAATTTAATATAATTTAAATTTAAGTAACTATATATATTTATAATTATAAAATTATTATTTTTAGAACTTATATTTTTGTTAGAATCTAAAAATGATATGAAAATAAAATGAAAAGTTCTAAATAATATAATATATATTGAAAACTAATTTATTTAGATAGATATTAAAAGCTAATATAGATTTTTTTATTAATGTAATCTTGTTAAAACGTACAATTATTTTTAACTTGAATTTTTTTAAAGCAACAAATTTAATATCGATCTGCATCATTGGTTTAGTGTGTGTGACCAAGTTTTAAGCGAATTTACCGGTTTTTAGCACAGTCTAAATCCGGCTAAAACAAAGTTTCCAATCATTTTTTACATATATTTGTATTGTTTAACAAAACTTATAGTTGAAAACAAAAGAAATAGAATGTTAGACTAAATAGAAAAAAATAGTGATTGATAGAATCATTGTAGTTAACCAAGTGGTTGTTTGATAAATACTATTAATAATGCACAAACGTTTTATAAAGTAATGTAATTATATATTTTTTTATCAAAACGTTCATTTTATTTTGGTATAAATAATTTACATAATAATTAGTGTAATTTTTTTCAGTTATTGTTTTATATTTTCCATTTTCAAAATGTTGGAAGAAAATAATCACTATCATAATCTGAAAAACATTTAGGGTATATCTAACTAACAAAACTAAGTATACATATGAATTGACTTTATGTAAATTTAACATATTAATATAAATTTAAGATTGGTTATATTTTGTTGTTATCAATAAAGTTTTTTATTTTAATTTTTCATAAAGTGGACGATATTAATTTTATCCTTGCCACCAATATTTTGGAAACCGGATCGGATATTGTTTCAGTATTTTAGTTGGGTCAATAGTCGGACCGGTTCTGCTGGATTTTAAAATTTAATATAATTTAAATTTAAGTAACTATATATATATATGTATAATTATAAAATTATTTTTTGTATAACTTTATATTTTTGTTAGAATCTAAAAATGATATGAAAATAAAATGAAAAGTTCTAAATAATATAAAATATATTGAAAACTAATTTATTTAGATAGCTATTAAAAGCTAATATAGATTTTTTTTAATGCAATCTTGTTAAAACGTACAATTATTTTTAACTTGATTTTTTTAAAAGCAACGAATTTAATATCAATCTGCATCATTAGTTTAGTGAGTGTAACTAAGTTTTAAGCGAATTTGCCGGTTTTTAGCATAGTCAAAATCCGGTTAGAAGAGTGAGTCATATTTCAACCGGTCGGTTTGGTTTTCCAAACAATGCTAGCCGCGGACCATCGCTTTTAACAACCAAACTACGTAATCATTTTAGAAGTAAACATTCATTATGAACTTATGTCAAAAACCATATACATATTTAACCCAAGTTGTGTTATTTATTGTTTTTAATCATTTTTCAAAATTTCTAGTGCCATCGATTTTCTTATTTTTTAAATTTCCAAGGGCTCTCCAATGTGAACCAAATACATGTCTGTTCACAAGCACACCCAAGATTTCAGTTCACATTCAAACACTAAATTCCAAACTTAATTTTTTCTTACCCAACTTGGGTGTGATCCAAGCGCATCTTTAAAAACAATCTGAGAAGCAAACACCAGAACCACCAATCTCTTAGCCTCATTCAACATCTTCAATGTGTTAAGGTTACATTGCTTCATGAGAGCTTTCTGGTAAGTCTCTGTCACAGATCAGACAAAACCTGCTCAAAGAGATGTGTTAGATTTTGGTGAGACATCATCAACATCAACATGCTCCAGAAAATCTGAACCAAACATTGATTTCTGAAATGAGTAATCATCTAGAGAAGCCAAGTTTGTTTCTCTACATGTCTCATTACAGAATCTGTGAGAATTTTCTGGATTGCCTGTCTTGCATTCCCTAGTCTGGCTGCAAGAAGGAAACAAAAAAAAAGCTAAACTCATTGGTTCTCTCTAAACAGGAAAAGGTAGATGTAATTGTTCCTTAGAATCTAACTTGTCATTCTTTCAACTCATGGGGAGTAAGGTGACCACGGTTTTCCTTGTTGATCTGTGGTATTGTACCCATCTGCAGAAAAGGTTTACAACACGTTTCATAGGCTACTAAGATAACAAAGTGAGTAATTTCTCTATGCATTTACACATAGTATAGACTGTATGATTTGAGATCATATCTCTAAGGCTTTCAAGATATATACAATGCGAGTAAGCTATCAGATGTTCAACAGATCAACAGCACATGGAGTAGCTTTATTAATTAGAGCTAAGTTCCTAAATCTCACGCAATTTGCAAATAAGACATAACAGAGTCTCATCGATTCATTACAGAATAAACAGTCAAAAACCAGTAATATAACATAGTTACACAATACTCGGAGCCAGCTAATATCTATAACGCAAGTTTGAAGAAAAATGGTACCGTTAAGAAGACGTGTGAAGATGCGGTCAGATTCAGTTCGACTCCAGCTTTCAGAGACATAAGCAGAACCTGGTACATCATAAAATCATAAAGATATTTAGCTTTATGCTAGATTCAGACAGAGTTTTTATCAGAAACTTATCCATTTTCTTACTGTTCTGTTGATGGTTTCATTGAATCCTTCAACACCTTCTCTTTGGACTTCTGAATCGTCATAAATCAAAGCAATTATTTTGAACTGATATGGTCAACATGCGTAATGTTATACTCGCTTTGGTTATTGATTGTACTGTGAGCAGCGGGTTTTTTTCATCGCCTCGTCGGAGCTTTAAGCCGAACACGTCGTCCTGCCTGAACCACTTTCGATTTACCATGCTCCAATCTCCGCCGTTGAGCCAAGCAAGAATAGGCGAAACCGTGAGATGCTCGGAAGATCTGTCCGACAAAGTAAGATCTGAAGGAGTCTTTGGTTATGGTTCTGGCCCTGTATCCTGTGAATCACCATCATTGAAACAATTCAACCAGTAAAAAAAAAAGAGAGAGAGAGAGAGAGATTCCTTGCTTACCAGAATCATTTAAGAACGAAATAGCTTTAGAATCGAGAAGGAGTATGTGTTGATGGAAGAAGACTGACCTTTTGAGACTTCAAATTCGTCCGCGATAAACCGATTTTAGTAGAGAATCTGGGGAATTGTCTTAATCTCTAAATAACCCCCTGGCTGCTAGAGTTTGTCGGTTGAACTTCTGGTGGAGAAGTTAAGAATTGATTTGATGATCCGGAGAATTTGAGGGAGATAAAAAATAGTTTCAATGATGAAACGATTTATATACGATGAGAATGAACGCGAGGGTAGAACTAAACCAGATTAAAGAGTATTATTGATTGATCATGAGGGGGTTACAGAGATAGAAGATGAAGTAGAAGAGTCGCTTATACAGAACCTGGAGGTTGAAGACAAAGAGACGATCAACGAGATACGGGCTTAGGAAGCTGGGCCGTGATAACTTTTTTTCTCAATTCTGCAGACAAAGCTCATGTGAGGTGGCAAAATCAAGCTTTCCTAGTGGTTGATCTTACCCAGGTTAGCTGAAAATTAGTTACTTTGGTTAACTTTTATGTTTGTTTTGGTTTTGAATTTAAATTGGAGGCATTGAATCCAAACTGTTTTAAGACAACTTGTGTCAGAGCAATGCTAACTCCAGTGATATGGCTATGTTTTCGACGATAGATTTTTGTATGGGAAATTGGAGCCTATAGCAACGAAAAAAACGATAATTGGTAGAGTAGCTATTTTACCTAATACATCAATATACCATGCATCTTTTATATAATAATACTACTATGCCCTCTAACACAACCGGTAAAACCTGTAAACAAAAAAAACACTAATGTAATAATACTTACCTAACACACATACATCGTGGCCTTTAGAGAATCACATACTGAGTTGTTTCTTTCCCATTTTTGATCTACATGGTAACCACCAAAACTATTTATGGAGTAGCTTTATCTAGGAGATGTCCATCTGCAACGCCTCGCTTGGCTACTGACGGAAAGCTTTGCGCATCTGAAATCTATGGAGTCGCCGACAACGTAAACGGCACCGCCGCGAGGTTCGTCAACACTTCCTTCAATCGCTTTAATCTCTTCGTTTACGAGGCGGTTACATGTACTATTCCCATGGATGTCGTCAGTTACACATATCTTTCTTGCTGGGAATGTTCTTGAATTGATCGGAGAAGATGAACAGTTTTTGTAACATTGTATTCTATACTATTTTATGCGTATGGAATAGAAATGTAAAACAATATGTATTATGAATGTTTTATTCATGTTATGTAATGTGAAATAGTATGTTACTATACTTATTTGTCATGTATCGTTCCATTTGATGATTAATAAAGAAAGTGTTATTTTGTTCACCAATATGTATTATACTATGTATTTTGTTCCATTCTATTTGGGTTTAGGGTTTATACTTGGGTTTAGGGTTTAGTGATTAAGTTTTAGGGTTTAATATTTGGAAGGTATGGTTGAGGTTTGATAGTGCCCCTATCGTGTATTGTTTCATTTGATGATTAATAAAGAAAGTGTTATTTTGTTCACCAATATGTACTATATTATGTATTTTGTTCCATTCCATTTGGGTTTAGAGTTTATATTTGGGTTTAGGGTTTATATTTTGATTTAGGGTTTATATTTATGTAAGAGTTTAGTGATTAGAGTTTAAAGTTTAGTATTTATAAGGTGAGAGAGTATGATTAGGGTCAACATTAATTTTTTCTTTGCAATCATAGACATTTCATAAATTCACTAATATGTGCTATGCTATTTTCTTTGTTCCATTCTATATGGATTTTTGGTTTATATTTAAGTTTATGGTTTATATTTGGATTTATGGTTTACTGATTAGAATTTAAGGCTTAGTATTTAAAGGTCGTGATAAGATTGGGATTTGGATATAATTAGTATTTAGGGGTCTTAGCTGGGTTTGTAATCATATACTACTTCGGTGATGTAGAATAGAATTCTCGGTGCATATTTGGCTAATAAATGTATACGTGGATGACTCCACCAAAAGAAAGACATCATCTACTCTCTCTCACTTGTAACTGGAAACCTTTTAAGCTGTGGGGTAGAACCGGATAAAATGGGACATAAATATCTGATATTTAATTATGTCAAAATCATTGTTACTTGTTTAATTTACCTCTCAAATATAGCTATTACACAAATAAGCCCTTTTTGTATTCTTAAGAAACAAAAAAAAAAAAAAAAGAAAACGCTTCTATATCTTTATCGACGATTTTTCATGCAGACCTGCCTCTGGCTCAGGCCCAAAAAGGAGAGGAAGCATGGCCTTTCCGCCTCTATTTTATTAAGTATTTAACTTTCCACGATACTAAAATGCATTGTAATCTACTACTGATAGTTGTTCAAAAAAAAAAAAAAAATCTACTACTGATTATGTGGGTATCTATTGCCAGAAGGTTGTTGGATCGAGATCGACATTGTACTTTTAGTTTGAAGCTTCCAAAAACTCGTAGACGGCTCAAAGAATATATTAGTTTATGTATGCCTCATTCGTTAAATATAATGCATCTGGCCAAAGACAGCCACAATGTGTTGGATTAAATAAAATCTTAAGAAAATCCGAGTGAAATATCTCAAATCAAGCTTCGCTTTGCTGACTCTCTTGTCAAGATGAAATCAACTGCTTCCTCTACTGTGTCAACTACCTGAAAAAAAAAAAAAGTTAGATGAACATTAGCCGTGGAAACAATAACAAGCTTCTAAAGGCTACATAAGAGATGATGTCTATATGGACCAGATCAGCAGGAAACTCAGGATGATTATCTTTCCCTTTGAAAACTCCGGTTCTTGTCAAGATTGAGAACCAAGGACTCCCGGCCTGTCACATTCAATAGTTTAAGTCTTCAAATAAAGATTAGTGGAATGTACTGATAACCATCTCGACTCTGAGAGAAAGAGCACAGAACCTGTCGTGCCCCTCTGATGTCGATTTTAGGGTTGTCTCCGACCATATATAGCGTCTTGAAGTGGTGACTTCCTTGGTTTGAGTGGGATGTAGGGATCTCTTTGAGAACATCTTCTGCGTTCTTGAACACGAATGGATTTGGTTTCCCAAAAGATGTGTACTCCAGAGGGTTATCATGGATTCTGCACACATATCCAGACTCAATCATGTAAAGAAGGAATCAGGCCTTTTTAAAGAAGAGTAGTCTGTGTTTTCTGAAAGATGTGCAGTGCTTGATTTTGGATATTACCTGTTGAATACGGATTCTAAAGCGATTCGAAAAGCTCCCATGCCAAGACGTTCAGTAGGAAACTTTGTCTGTTCAGTTCACAATGCATCAGTAATCTTATATGATAAATAAGTCAACAGAAATAGAAAAATAAAACGGGATGGAATCACCATAACCTGGTAGTCTAAATCGTCGTTAGCAAAGTACAAAAGAGGTTGAGGTCCACTTTCTTTCCCAGGAAGTCCTCCAGTTCGTAAAATGTCACAAAGGACCTGAGAAAAAGAAAAAAAGAGCATCAATCAGATTTGTTAATATGTAACATTGAAATTGAAGAGCAAAGGGGAATATGATGATAACCTGGATGTCTCGGCTCCAATCAACAGGATCACTAACAATAAATGCTGCCTGAACTCTCTCGGATACAACATTTGCTCTTGATCTAGTAGTCTCCTTGTGAACTTGTTGTCCGGTCATCCATTTCTTATATGGGGCCAAGGGATCAATGTTGTCAAAGTAAGAGGCATATTCGTCCAATGAAACCACGTTTCTGAAAATCCATGCACAATTTTTCAGTCATCTGAATGCAAAGTGTGAAGCACATATATACAAACAAAAGGAGCTTACTTGAAACCATAATTAGACATCACCGCGGCAGGTTCCCCTTTTCCAGCCGCAACAACGAGCTCGTTTCCAAACCTGTTCCAGGTACCGATTAAACGTTGCATCAATCCGCGTGATTCCCTATCCAATGATTTGCTGATTCCATATATACTGCTTTCTAAATTCTAATCCTTGATCCCAATTGATGAACAATATGTCTTTTTGTAAAGGGAGATCTTTTTTTATATTACGTAAGGCTACCTATTGGCTAGTTTTCGGAAAGGTGAATGTGCTTGTACCATCTGCAACAACAAAAGAGAAAGCGTTACACTTACCGAAACTAACTAACTTTGTGATAACTGTAATATTATTCTAGAGAAACAGGAACAAAGAGTTTAAACCTGGAATGGAGAAACAGGAACACCTAATAAATGAGTCATCTCAGAGGCCCGTTTAGATTCAGGCAGGCCACCTCCTACAAATGATATTCATGCTAATTATCAATGCAAAACAGGATGAAAAATATTCAAAAGTGGTATATAGCTAGCTCCTCACCATTAGTCAAGAATAAGAAAGGTATCTTCAAAGCACCTTCAAAAAAGAAACCTCAAACTCATCAAAACACACAAATCTAATAGATACTTTTCTATATAGCTTTGATGAATTTGCGAAAATGAAACAAAGTGGAGATAAACCGGAATCATCGTAGAGTCGGCGGAGGGCAGCAGGGGAGCCACCAACGGGGGAGGAACCCAGAAGGATAACACCATCGATGTCGAATGCAATGCCATAAGACTGTCTGTGTTTTTTTTCATATAGTCAGTCAGAGTCAAGTAGAGAGAGGCAATGAGCAAAGGATCAGCAGGAGAGGACAACTCACCGATTCGATTCCTGGGAGAGGTTACAGAATGAACGAGACGGTGGTGATCGGACACTAAAATCCCGCCGCCGCAGCGAATTTCTCGCGATGATTCTAAAATTATTCATTTTTACTGGACGGCCAAGAAATAATTTCGGGCAAAGGTTTTATACTTTATGATCGGTCTTAGGGTACATATGTACGGATGTTGCCACGGGCTTTAGTCTGTAGGGTTAGCCTTGATCTGTAGGGTTAGCCCAGTTCGCCTTAATTTATTAAACCCTGAACTCTTTACTTTTTACCTCGGTTAAAATAAGGCCGACTAAAATCACGCTCGGAATAATTTTAAAGTTTTTTACTTCTTTTTTTTATTTGCAAAAAAACAAATTACCTAAACGACGTCGTTTTTCATTTTTCTTCATGTCTCTTGCTTAGACTTTGGCTAATCTGATGGACCTCTGCCTTACTGGCAGTAACTTGGAGGTTCATTACCTACGTGGAATGCAAGAATAATGCGAAAACGAAAACATAAATGAGGGGTTGGCATATTTCCAGATCGCAGCCCAAGGTTTGTATGACAATGTTATTTACCTTTATGGTATGATAATGTTATCTAGGGGAGATCCGACAATCGGAAAACCGCTGGTAGATTTACTAGGATGGAGAGAAAACAAAGCAGGAGCCGACATTTGCTGGAAAAGAATCAAACAATCAATCCATGGAGTAAGAGTCACAAGGTTTGAGATTTACATGACAGCTTATGAGAGCACTAAGACTACAATAACATGTCGAGACAACATTGCTTTTCGGCGTAACACATGTTATTATTTTAAGCAAGTGAAAAATTTTGTTTTTATTATTTAAACAAATTATGTAACTCATTCATTTCTTATCTCTATTTCCATATTTTAATTTAAATAAAGTTTTCCTTAATATATTTCATTACCGCATGATAATGCTACTATACAACACTTACAGCTGATCTATACAACTCAGTGTTTATTCTATATTGCACAAAAAATTAATACCAATATAAATGCAAAGCTATAAGTATGAAATCATACCATTTCCAAATCAAAAATTCAAATGTACATATCACAAATATAAAAGCACCAATAAAATGAAATATATTCATAATCGTGTATTGAAAAGTACCAAAACGCAAGTTAAGCTCCCAAAATACCTTATGAATTACATTTAAACAATTCCCTTTAATATTTCTCGCAGTCCCATGCAAAAATTAGTATCTCATATTTACAGATATGCAACTCAGAAAATGACAAAACGGTATATATATCTATCACCCATCCTCTGCAAAAACAAAACAACAATATTCCACTACAACCATGAATTATATAAAATTATCTCAAATAAGATTCATGCAAAGCTTCGAGGAGTGAATTGGTTATAAAACAACACTCCTTATACAAACTTTACAATAAAGAGTACAAATGTCTTTGGTTAGCTAAACCATATACCGTTTAACAATTTAAAATTAAAGTTACATTATTACTAAAGCTGAACGCAACATAACAACTAATACTATGAAAGTCTCTTACAAATATTCTAGATAAAAACAAAATTGTAAAACGTTAAAAAAAGTCAATTCAACACAAACAAAATAACTCCAAAATTTTTAACACCCATGAATAAATGATCCTTAAAACCAACGTTAGAAGAAGACAATAAAATCATCTATTTAACATCATCTTAAATAATACATTTTGCTCCCACAAATATTCCAAAAAATGAGTAACCAACCACTTATATCTCATCGGTTCTCATATGAAACAAGATCTTCAGGTAAATATCCAAAGCAAACACTCGAAGTCTACATCCACATACCCAACACATAACAATCCACCATTGATTTTCAGCTATCATCGACAGCCAAAATAATTTTAATGACTCAGTAACTGAGAGCATGTAATACATGTTAACATATCATGATATTCACCACCCCGATTCAACATTCCTTATTGATGAAACTATCCCATACGTGATGAATGAAGTAAAAGACGACATCAATATATTAGGTAATGATCTTCAAGTTACTCTAACTATCAAAGACTATAACCAAAACGCAACATTAAAAAAAAAAATTCTCCTCATTAATATATATTTGTATTTCTCACCATTAATTTCTCATAAAAAAACAACAACAACAACAACAACAACAAACAAATACACTACACACGGCTATTATTACAATTCACCATTACCTTCCAATATATCTTCGATTACTACTAAACCTAAAAGATTATCATCAACAAGTTTGAAAATAAAGCTTCATAAATACATTTTTAACTCACACTTTTATACAACATTCTATAACACAAAATATGGCTACATCAACTAAACACAAATTACACCAAAAGACAGCCGCTCCGCCCGCAGCGCGGATAAACCACTAGTAATTGAATAAAACTAACATGTAAACTTTGTTTTTTTTTTAATTTCATGCTTAGAATTTGAAAACATAATGAATAAAAGAGACCTTTTCTATATGAATAATATATGATTCGTTTTTAAACATGTAAATTTTGATTAAATTTGATATACAAAGAGTTATTAACAAGCATGAAAATTAAATGTGCTAACCCTGATACTATCATTAACCCTTGATTAAGAACAGGTTAAAATAGGTATGGGTTATATAAAACAAAAGAGGGCTAGGCCCTAACCCTGAAATTAACATCCCTATCCATATGTTTGTATTTTAATCTTTTATTGGACAATTCGACCTCAACTTAGGTTATTACATTTTCCGACATAATAATTTATTTTGTTTTCTTTTGTAAATGGTATATATTATTAATTGGAAAGCCAAGTAATTACATAGTTTTGATTATGTTCTCTTGCTGACTTTGATTTCTCATCTACACTATGTAACCATATTCTAGAGATATAGTGAAAAGTGAAACCTTGCTCTTTTGATAAAGAATGGATGTCATGTATCATAGAATGTAGTTTCGTGATACAGACGTTGCTGAGGGTTTCCATACTCTTCCCCTACTTGATCTAATCAATGACTCTTTTGAAGTCAGTGAACAAAGCTACATTGGTGAATCTCAAAGCTCTAAGTTGATGTGTCGCCATTCTCATTCCTAGTGATTCTGCTTTGAACGCTGAGTTTGTAGGTTCGGCCGAAGAGGAACCTTGCAGTATCTGGATGCCTTGTATGCTATATAAGTACCATCCAATACCACTAGGTTCCGTTTGATTTTTCCAAGAAGCATCCATTAAACAGTAGTACTGAGCTGTTTGAGGAATCACCTCTGCTAGAGTTATTTCTCGTGGGCTTGTAGTTCGAACAGGTTGCCTCAGTTGTTCCTCTTGCTCCACCGCCTGCTGCGAGAGCTGGTGGTCTCTTATTGCCTTATGAACAATATGGATGATGTGCTCTCGCTCCTGCTGAAAAATAATGTTGTTTCTCATCTTCCAAATTTTCCACCCAAAAAATAAGTTAAGTAGTTCAGACTTATCAACGGATGCATGAGATAACATTCTATTAGTAATGGAGAGCCGATCACCATCAATTGTAGAGAATACTTTAAATTCTGTTAGAAGATAGTCCCAAATCTCCTTGGAGACTCTACAATGATATATCATATGTTGAAGTGTTTCCACTTTCTCCACATGTCTAACATATACCAGGTATTTGTATTCCCCTCTTTCTTATATTAGCCGCTACAGGGAGGCTATTGTGGATTACCCTCCATCAAAATATAATTTTAGTTTTGGTGGTAAATTTACTTTTAGTTTTGGTGGTAAATTTACTTTCCAGAATTTTGCACTTTGATTCTTAATATTGATATACCATGGATTTTACCATATTTAGACCATGGTATATATTTGTTTTAGAGATTATTATATGTGTTTGGAGTCTGTTTTAGAGTGTTTTCAGGTTAGGTACGTTTTGGAGAACTTTGGTGATTACAGAGCTTTTTGAGGTGATGAACTGCACAGACGCGTCTGATGGTTAGCCATGGATGGAGACCTTTCCAAAGTGCGATTGAGCCCATATTTTGACAAAAGATATATCTGGGACTTAGTTTTCCAATGACACTGTTTTGAAGTCAATCCAACGGTTAGATCAGAAGTTATACTCATTGTACTGAAGAGTGGTCAGTCTGCCTCGCCAGAGGAAGCTGTCGAGGAGATGAAGGAACGTCGATCGACGGTGCACCCATGGTGTCGATCGACAGTGATCCCAGAAGTGGGCCGAGCCTATTTTGTGACAAATTTAGGTCCAGAAGTCACTACATATTATAAGAATACCCCTGGACGACCTGAAACCCTACTTTACCATTTCTAAGCCATTGTGGACGACTATGCTTCATACTATTCTAGAGAGAGAAAACATAGGATTGGAGAGAGATATCTGAACACCTTGAGAGAGGGAAGATCCTGAATTCCCTTTGTTTCTTTACTCTATTTTGTCTTTTAATTTATTCTATTGCAGTATTATTCAAACCATCATAATGCATCTTATGAATATGTCTGAATAGTTCTATTGTTAGATTTAGGATTCTTCAAAGTTTTATTTATGGTTTGCTAAATATGTGTTGTTGTTAGGGTGATTTAATTAGTTTTCCATATAGTTGTTCTTATTGCTAGGGTTAGGATTAATACTCCTGAACTTAGATCTTAGGATTGATTGGTACAAGTGAGAACTTGGTATGTTGCCTGAATTAAACTAGAATGATCTAATCAGCTAGGTGCACATGAAAGTTGATCTAGCTGGTTAGAGAACACATCAAAACCATTCGCTAAAGCTTGCAAGAGTCAGTATCGATCGACATTCCATAGGATACATCGATCGACAATCAATTCGAGACATCGATCGTAATCCATAGGAAGCATCGATCGACGCTCCTTTAGGAATTACGTATGAGAGTTGGATTTCTAGGTCTAAGAATTAGATAATCTCTACATACGAGAGTTGATAGATTATAACTTAAGTATGAGTTCGAGAACAATTAATATTCTTAAATCTCTGATAAACCACAGGATAAGCATACTTATCATACCTGAGAATTTACGTGAATTTAGCTATTTACCTTTAATTGTTTACAACCTCAATCAACCAACCGAACAACTACCTTGGTCACCCAATCTCTATCTATTTACTGATTTAAAATCATTACTCTCTAGCATTACTTCGAAAACAATAAATCTATTGTGTTATCTTAGAGTCTCTGTGGATTTGATCCCTAAGTACTACAACCGAACATCTTATCTGAGAGAGTAAGTTGCTCTAGGATTAATTTGAGCATATAAAATATCCTCTGAAATAAAATTGTTACCTCCTTGCAGTTGATCATTCTGGTTTTTGATTTGTCTTTGCAGGTGGTATCCAGATGTCCTGGTGTAGCTCCATATCAGTTTATCCTCCCCATTTGTTATGCTAGGTCTAATGTTTAGAACATACTGCACATCATGTTGACTCAATAAAATATTGATTCTCTGTTCCTCCCATGTTTTACTGATATTATTGATGAGGTCTTTTACCATGAGATGTGGATGAGTTTCTCCTCCTAATCTTGTTGTTGGGCGTGCTGGTTTAGAATGTATCCAGGGATCTTTCCATATGTTATTATGTCCTCCATTCCCTACCATCCATTTAAGACCAGCTTTGAGAAGGTTCTTAGATTGGATAATGCTTTTCCAAATGTAGCTTGATGTTGTGAAGCATTTGGTGTCCAAGAAAATTGTATGTCTGAAATATTTAGCTTTGTAAACTCAAGCTAAAAAACTGGATGGATTGGTTAGAATTTGCTAACCTTGATTTGCCAGATGAGCCAGATTGAAGTTTTCCAAGTTCCTGATTCCTAACCCTCCATCATGTTTGATTTTGTGATTTTGCTCCAGCTGATCCAAGACATTTTATGCCTTTCTTTGATCCAAGATGTTCCCACAAAACTTTTCTAGATTTTATCTCCCGATGACCATAAATATACGTCAAAAAAAATATATTACTTCCATGTTCAACATACATATCAGTCTTGTTTAAAGAAGGGGTTCCCGAAAAATGTATCTTAACCCCATCATTCCACCTCATAACTAACCCACCACTACTATCGTTAGCCATGACAACAAAAGAGTGGTCATATCCTTGATCCTTAATCACACTATTTACATAACTGTCTATATTCTTAGTTTCCACCATAAGCATGTATCAGGGTTGTATATTCGCCTGATATCATTGATGTGAGGAACTGTCAGAGTGCTTTCCAAACCCTGATATCTCCAGTGTAAAAGTCTCATGGAACCACCAAACCTTGATTATTTCCAAGTTGAGTTTGTTCTAACTCAATCCTTTTTGCCGATTGTGATGGTGTAACATCTAGGTCAGCTACAGATCCGGTTTCCAAGTCTGACTCAACTACATCTCGATCATTCCATTCGGTAAACTCGCTACAGCAGATCATGTTACATTCGCAACTGGTTCAAGCTGTTTGTCGAATTGTTGCATTTGCAGTGTCATGCACGGATAAACCGTAATAAAATCAGTCGCAACAATAAGGATATAACTAAATAGTTGGTTTATTTTTACGAAATTTTCAAAGAATTGATAGTAGTAATTGTTGAAGGTACTTCCATTCCATACATAACTTACAGAAAACACAAACTGTTGGATTAAGCTTGAAGTAGCTTAAGAAGCAAGCTACCTAATCCTAATGAGTTATGGAAAGAGATAAGGATTAGGAAATATAGACTTATGTTAAAC